>NW_006800168.1:0-78050 GCF_000485575.1 Poecilia formosa | reverse complement strand
TATCACCATAGCAACCAGTAATATTTTCTGGGGTTACGTTTCTCACCAGGTTGTTTTTGTTATATTAAACCTTTAATAGGGTGGATAGTAAGTTAGTGTGCTGGATTTAGGGACTAGTTTCAAGATATCATAAAAGCTGAATCACAAAGATAAACAAAAAGAGAATTATATCATTTCCCCGACGCTAATTTTATTCTCATGCTGATGCCTGGAGGGGAACCTGAAATGATGAGGTCTGTAATCGTGTCACGTCTCATCAGTCAGTTTTAGAAAATGCCGCTGTGTTGGATTGCAAAAATAAAACAGGAGCTTCAGTCACCCTGAGGCTTGTGCTAATAATGACCTCATACATATAACCCGCCTGACCCCGTGTGATCTTGTGAGGAAGTGTAATGGTAGATAATAATTGTCACCCTGATTCACCTGAGAAGAGCATGGCTGGATTACACACTGCGGTGTCTATGCAGAAGTGATGAGAGTTTCAGGTTTACGTTATGGAAACTCACAGAGCGATTAGTTATAAACAACACGATTGAGTAACGTCTTCTCCAGAAACCAAATATTCCCACAAACACATCTTTCCAAAGGTCTTCCAAACAGGTTTTCAGCACTCTAGTTGGTATTTCAATCCAACATAAACGATATAAAGAAATGTCATTCGCATTAATGTAACTTTAAAAGCACTTTACTGTTTCTAGTAAATTAATCAAGTGTCACAAATTAATCAAATTATCACTCTGCAGGAGGTTAATGCAGCTCTGATTGCAAGAGAAAAGTAGTGCAAAATCACACCTCCTCAGAATACAAGTTGAATATGAACAATTGATATAAAATAAAGAATTTGGAGCCAATCCTGGTTTGGAAGTTTCTCAAATGTGAAAGTGAAATTAGTGGGAAAAATCAGGGCCTGCTGCTTGGAGGCGCTCTCAGCGGACATGGAAACGACCACATAATCCCGGCCGATATGTTGGTCTGGAGCACAGGGAGAAAGGATAATTCCATCCTTAAAGCCAAGCTGCCCTCAGGAACAAGAGGAAATCCTTCAGGGGTTTTCTGAGCGAAGAACATTTGGAGGGAAAAACCAAAGAGCTGGAGAATTAAGTGGGTTTGAAAAAGAGAAATTAGTCATCAAAGGAAACAGGGAGGCTGAATATTGACAAACTGTAACGGTAACAGGCACTCTCGGCAATGGCAATGCTGTCGCTGTTTGTCCTGCTTGCGGTCGCACATTGTTTTGAGAAGTTAGAGAAGTAAGAGACTACTTTCTGGGACTAAAAAGTTACTTTATTAGAAATTAGAGGTTACTTTCTACTGTACAAGTAACACTTTACTTTCCTCGAACTAAAATGTTACTTTCTAAATGTAAATGCTTATTCGGTTACTACTAGAACTAGACAAGACTGTCATGATGCAGGTTTTGATGCAACGAGACAGAGGCAGCTTGTAGATGAATAATGCTTAGTGGAAAAAACTTACCAAAAAAATCAGTGGGAACGCAGGGAGCCAGAGCAGAACAAAAACCATTGGGATCCAGGAACTAAAGACAACATGGACATAACAGGAGGAACCAGCAAGGAATGAGAGAGATGTGACTGAATACTGGGAGTGCTGGGACAATAGACTGGGCTAACTGGCTAACAGGTATCAGGGTAGGGTTGTAGTTTTCAAAGTTATTTTGGCTCGACTGAACAAATTTATACAGGACTTAGGTCACTTTACATCAAAACGTTTGCTATATTTACCCAAGTTTAATAAACTGGATTAAAGTTGATTTGGATGCAATGAAAGTCTCAGGATATGACGTGGTTTTATTTACTATAAAAGCTTGGTTCTAAAAAAATCTGATAGTTTTTGGGTTGATGTAAAAAAAATTATGTTGGTTATAGATAAAAAAAAAAGTCTCCATCTGCGCCAGGACCCAGTGCTGAATGTATGACATTTATTCTTATAGTTATACTGAGATTACTTTCAATTCTTCCAGTCCCTTTGTTGCGAATGATTATTATGATTGGATGTAACACCTCTGGATTGGATTGGAGTGATTCCTGAACACACCTAGGCCTGTTTTCTTCCAGAAGTCACCCTATAATTTGCAGCTGCCTTCCTGAACGCTGGCAACAACTCGTCTAAAACGGTTTTGGAGTGTCGGGTTACATTCCACGAATATCACGGCCTCACCGCGGCGTTGCATAAGCACGGCGTCACGCTGGAAGCATCCTGCCACCTCGGCTTTAACGTGGTGTTATTTTCAAACCGGCCTGGTCATGCTGACATGTATGTTTGGGAGCAGCGGGCTTTAAATTTAGAGCTGTCAGCGCCAAGCCGACTTCATCAGAGGTGGACGGGTTCATGTGCGTTTGACTCAAACCTCCAACCTTGATTAAGGGATGGAGGATGCAAACGGAGGTGAGTCTGGCTGGAACCTAGGGTGCATTAAACAGCTTGACAAAGGTCAAGATTTGCATTTAAATTCAGCTGCAGTGGCTCTTTATATGAGCTCAGATTATTAAAAAGCACTTAAGCCTCACAATAAGTTCGCCCTTCGTTGGCTGTGGTTTACAAGTGCCACTTGCGTCATCATCCAATGTGTCCATTCAATAGGAGAAGGCTGCGTGCTCCTTATCCCCAATGCCCACATTAGTTCCACTCATCCACCTTCCTCGGCTCCGGTTTGCAGTTTCCAGGCTGAACCCACCAACCTTCAGAGAAGCAGCAGCGGCATTCCCAGCCTCCGCTGCTGACAGCTCCAGCATGTTTGGTTTTAAAAACAGTAGCTGCCACAGATCAGGGCAGGCACGCCGAGGATTAAGGAGGCGGGTGATACCTGCCACTGTGACAGGAGCTGTCGTCGCTGATTGACGATGCATGTGCATCGATTTGACCCGGAGTCCTTGAAAGCCTCCCTCTCTCCTCGGCTCCATCTGTGCAGGCAGCGGCTCCCGGCAGCTGAGGGCTCGTTTCGAAACTCCCCCTTCCGAGGTTCTGCAGCGCAGGTTCACACAAGGACAAGGAAGGCAGCTGGGTGCCAGATGAGAGCGGTAATTAGGCTGGTATCCACCGGGCTTTGGTTACAGGTGCAGCTCTGCCTGCGGGGATGAACAAAGCTGTCAATGGAAAAGATCATTCATGCTGAAACAACAGAAAGGAGGGAAAGAGGGGCTTGGACGGCTCCCGGTACCGAGCAGCAGAGCCAAGACAAGATAAATCGCTCTGAGTGGCATCACGACAAGCCCAAAGCAGGAGTATAAATCATTTTGCACTGCGAGCTTTCAGAGCAGAAGGAGAGGCTTTTATTTTAGCTGCTTGTTTCTGGAGAGAGGAAAGACCCTCAATGCTGCCCAGCAACATGAACACAGGATGATTCAGACAAAGGAGCTTCTTTGTATCACTCTATTTTGCATTTATGCTCCAGTTTTTATCGTTAGTTTTACAAAACTCAGCTTTATTAGAGTCGACATGCACACAGATACAATATGTTTTAGTTGAATCACTCTTTATTCATTTTATTTATCAATCACAAGAAGAAATCAGATGGAAAGAGTCTTTTATGTTTTTACAACAATAACAATAAATGTACTTAATTATTTAAATTCATTGCTTCTTTTCTTAATAACTTTATTTTTTTTCTTGTTTTTTTTCCCCCCCCTCTGAGTTTTATTAGTATTAACATGGACACAGATTAGACACTTTTCGGCGTTTATTCATGTATTTATTTATTTATTTAAGAGGTCTCCATGTTGTGATTCTGAAGAAACTCAAAGGCGTGAAGGAATCTGCTCTTTTATCTCTCTCCCTTTTGCTCGCCATCAAACCAGAAGCTAAAAGCAAAACACCAGGATGTTTATTGGAACACCGACTCTGTTCCAGTCCCTCGTTTTTCCTTATCTGCCGTCGTCTCTTGATGCCTGATTGCGAGGATATTCCTGCTCCTTCCAGCTTTGTGTCAACAGTTTATATCAGGCTTACATTTCCTGGTGCGAGACGACAAGCGCACCTGTCAACAAAGCCACCTACATACTTTAAATGCTTCACCTGGTTTGTTGTTGACTTAAAAGGCCAGTGAGGACGTGTAGCTCCTTTTCTTCCAACCAGCTGTCACTTTGATGCTGAGATTTTAATAACATATTAATTTCTACTTTAGACAAGATGCAACAGATTTGGTGTCTTTTCTTTGCAATTGATTTCTCTCTTCTTTTTTTTTTGCTGCTGTTTGTTGTATACTGGCATAAATAATGTGGTTTTTATGTATTGGTTTATTTTTCTCTATGTATTTGTTTCTGTCTACCTTTAAAACTCTCTTTTTCTTTCTTTTTTTTAAATTTATTGAGTACTGCATAGGTTTTCATACATAAACATACACTTACTATGTCATTTGTCTTGTACATTTAGGTGTAAATTATAGAAATGCAACAAAAAAAGGAAAATGATCAACTTTTTATACACATTTTACATTTATTTTCTTTCACTCTTGTATTTTGACGAGCGTAAAAGCACATTTCTTTCTTTGTGTTGTTTTTTTAATCTCAAAACGTATATTTTCATTTTTATATTAAGTCCATATGCTTTACATTATCAATAAATGTATGATAATCAACAATTTTCTTCACTTTTTATGCATTTTTAGTTTTGTTACTTATTTGTTTAAGCCATTTGACTTTAGCTTGACCGATTTTCTTCCATAATTTTCAGTAATCAGCTTTGTTTTGCACAGATAGTATTCTCAAATGCTGATTTCACTGTTTCTACTCATACCTGAGGTCTTACTGCGTCCACCATGCTCTAACCTTGAAACGTCTCACAGCACCATTAAACATGACCCTTAGGAGCAACATTGCAGCCTGATTTGAGCTCTGAAACCTGATCTTTCCATTCATCATTCATGCTGTGTCCACTTGGCCTCAGCGCTGCCCTGCAGCTCCTGCTGTCACACGTTACAGACCCTCGATTGCTAACATTTCACTGCGTTCTCTCGGTTTCACATGTATTTACATCCTGTGTTGCTCCGCCATGCTGTCTGTGAGCAACCTGCTTTTTGTTAAAAGCCCTTTGTCGATACATTTGACTTCCCTTGACACTCAATACGGAGTCCATTAAGCTGCAGAGCCATGGGGTTACTCTGCACAAGGACCAGTGGTTCCAGTAAGGAATATGTGCTGAGCCCTCCACAGCAAGCATCATCATACGTAATTCAGGCCCATGTAATGCCATTAGAGGAGATTTGGCATCTGATAGTTGAGTAATGGGATTAGCTTCATGGGCAATAAATCTCCAAGACCAGGATGGCAGGTCTTCCCCATTCAAAGGGAGACGGATACAACATGCCACTTCCACAAGAAAGTCATACTCTTTTTTCTTTTTATATGAGAAAAAGTTTGAGGAAGTGAAGGAAAATGCAGCTGCAGGTGGGTTGGTGTATGCATTCATGCAGGATGGAAGAAACCTTACCTGCAACCACATCTGCAGTAGCTGGCGTATAAGGTGACGATGTGGCTATTGTTGTAATATTAGCCTCACCTAACACGTAATAAACACAGAGTAATTCCAAGATAAATAAAAGGAGAAATAACTTTTACTTTTCCTAAGCTTGGGTTTCCAGGAATAGACTGAAAATCTCTGCATCTACTGGATCTAAATCCTCTCCTTCACCACAAACTGGTCTGTACTGGTTTCTCCAGCTTCAAGAAACAGGAGCGTGTTTCCTTTTTCTTGCTGGAGATGAAAGCCAACGCTCCGATGTAGAACAGGTGACTCAGCTTCCAGCACAGCGGAGAAATCCCCAGAGACCTTTGACCTCCTAATCGCTGAGCAGCGCTTATAGCTGGAGATCTGCTCCAGGCTATTAGGGAGATTAGTGTCACACAGATTTTGGGAGCAGGCCAAGCCTATATCTGTTCTTCATGGCATTCTCAGCATTTATTACTTAGCACCCAACCCATGTTGAAATCCAATATGTGACCTATAGTAGCACATAGCTGCAGGCTGCAGCATGTGTGCAGATTGTGTTAAGCAACAGGGAAGATGGACAGACCCTTGGTAGTTTGTTAAAAGAAGGATAGTTTACATTCTGGGTTTTCCTATATGGCAGAAATGCCCAATAAGCCCTGTTTATTAATTAGATCCTCCATGTAGCGCAAGAAATACAAGTTTATTGTTGCAATTTACTTACAAATATGTTGCATGTTATTACAAGTCTTTTTTTTTTAATGAAAAGGTGGACCTTCCAGCTCGGACCGCCCATCTTTTGTCGCATCGGGACAAACCAGAGTATAAAACAAGCAGCCTTCCCGAACAAAAACAATCCCTAAGCTCGTAAAGCCGCTCAAACAAGCTCCAAAGAGTTATTCAGCTTCCTACCGGAAGTGTGCGGATTTTACCTCCAAAGTAAAAGTAGAACGAACGCAATGTCAAAACTTGAGCAAAACCAACTACATTGATATTTCAGTGTGTAAATAAATATATAAAAAGAGGTTTTCAGACATCACAATTAATTAATAAACAAACCAAACGCCACTGGTTAAATAATTGTGGATTTCTACATGGAACATAACTCCAAAAATATTTGTGGAAAATTCCCATATTCTGGGATTTTTTTGAGTACATATCTAAGATATTCTAAAAGTATTTAGAGGGGGTCGATTTTAGGTATTCGTAGACTGTTGTGATAATGACTCCCACTAATGCCAGGGCTCCAGTGAGCTATAACCTTTTCTTCTCCTAAAAATGGACCAAAAAAAATCTAATATTTCAAATATATAATCCAATTTCTGCTGGTTATTCCTACATGCTGCAGCTCCATTTTTCTACAAACGTTGGCTGAACTTTTCCCCAAATATTCTGAGATTCCCAATCAGTATTTCCACTTCGGCAGCAATTGCAGGTGATTTTTCTAACCTGGAATTTGAAATTCTTACTTCCAATGACAACATTTTATCCCCCAAAAAATTCAAAATCAATATTCCCAGCTTGTTGGCAGGTTTGCTTTCAAACTTCTTTGAACAAATGGAAAACACTATAAAAAAAACTTACACTCTGCTATAGCTGTTAAATATTTTTGAACATTTGCTTTTTATTTGTATTTATTTAGAAAAAAAAAGAAAAAGTATTTCCTTGTGTTTTACTTTGAAAATCATCACCGGATGTGGCACAGCTCAACTTGGCATAGCTGACACAGACCAGTGACTCCATCTTGAAATTGTCCCGACCCGAGGAGGAGACGGACTTGGAAAATCCAGCTCGTCCTACACGGATTAACTGTAGTTTTGCCCGATTATTCTGCCATAATACACGGTTTTCGCTCCTTGTATCGAGTTATTTCGACGGAAGCGGTTGTTTGGCCCACTTTGGAGGAGCATTTCACTCCGCTTGGAGCCCTTTAATCGGTTGTGTCCCTGCTGGAGCGGCCGGAGCTGGCTGTGGTTGTGGCCGGGCAGCCCCGTCGGACTGTCGGGCGAAGCGCGAGCTTCCACACGGATTTAAACGACAAAAACTGCTTTTAAACCCACCGTTTTCAACTCGAAGACTACGGAGTGGTCTTTTTAAGAAAGAAAGAAATCACATTTCACGGCTATGTTCCGGAGCTCGCCGAGGAGAAGTTTGATTAAGCACCCGAGTGCGCTTGGTGTGGAGTCCGATGGATGTTAGCCCAGCCCGGCTGTGGCTCGGCTCTCTGCGCCGCTCTTCTGAAGGCTCAGTTTGTCTGCCTATAATGCTGTTGCTGACCTCGCAAGTGTATGAAAACACTGGCACTGGTGCCACCAAGTCGCCCTCCATTGCTTCGCTGTAAAACCTGGAAATACCACCCAGCGTTCCCTTCTCCCCCTCTCCTGTTTTTGGGACTTGTAACCTGGAATATTTTGGATTTGGCCTCCATTTTCTTTAAATATGCACATTTTCCAGAGACTGTTCTCCTTTGGGGAGCAAGACATTCAATTTTAGATTGTTTTTTAGATTTTTTTGTTCTTCATTTTTGTGGAGTTTGAGCTTTTATAAAACCATTCTTTTTGTGGACACATTCGGATGGAAAATGGGAGACGCTACAAAACTGGCCATAGCCGTTTTCCTCATCTCCTGCTCTTCAGGTGGGTATATCGAGGTTGTGCATGGTCTTATAATGCAATGTTTATTACCTCTGCAGAATGCAATGCACAGCTTGTTGCAGGATGCATTGAATGCAACACAACCCAGACCTGTGGGAAGGAAAGAAGGGTGGAAAAAAAACAAATCCCTTCAACCTTTTCTGCAACCCACTTGTGTGGTTGTGCATGTTTCATATTTAGTCAGCTCAAGATGGGGCCTTAAGGCCCTCAAGGGGCCTTTGTGGAGCTTTGAGTGAGACATGCTGCTAGAAATTGGGTCTGTTTAGTTTAAGTTAATTAGGAAACAATAAGAGACTGTATAAAGAAGGACTGTGCAGTGGGAATAAATAGATTATAAGCCCAAATTTAACGTTAAATGGTTGTGATTTGAATGAGGCTGTGCAGTGGGTTTTGTTAGTGTATTATATATTTTTCACTCAGTATATTCACTTGAACAAGCAAGTGCAAACAAGCAGAAATGAAGTCTGGTGAGGCAGAATTAGAACCGTGTTGCAGCTACACTTTTAGCTATTTTACCTGAAACGGCATTAACAAAATCAAAAAAACTTTTGTTGTATATTGATTTATTTTTTTGTACATTGTGAAAGAAACTGTTATACTGAATACACTGAAATTGACCAAAAAGTAAGTGATTATGTGCTGTTGATGGATTATATCTTACATAAGTTGAAAAGTATTGGACTGAGCACAGAACCTTGTGGTACACCACAAGTAAGTTTAGCCACTTACTGATTTGAAGGCGTGGATTTTTATTGTTGAAATTAGACATTTTTGGTTAAAAATGAAGTTGCAGAGTCATTAAATGCTGAGTTATTTATGTCCCTCGAGTTAAATGCTTGATTTTAAAGTTTTTGATAGTATGATGAGGTATTCTGTAAGTTTTATTTGATTTGGGTTGTCCTTTTAGTGATTGGTGGGTTTCTTTTATTCAGCCAGAAGATCAGTCATTGCTGTAGAAGATATATTCACCATTTAAATTGGCATCAAAGAGTGTTCTACCTTGATGCTTTTTTTTTTATTTTAAATATCTCAGCTACATTTGGAAATTAAACTGAAAATTATTTCCAATGTGTGATGGAAACAGGAGGAGAAGAAGGCCTGGCATGTGATTTTGGAAATGTTAATGGACTGTTTGGCTGTTGGAATAAAATGACACTCAAAATGGGGATGAAAAGGATAAAGATGATGCTGTAGGTATGTCTGGGTGACTTTGAAACTATTTTAAACTGCAGGAACAATGTGATGGAATATTTTTAGCAGTTTTAAAGCTCATCTTCTTGAAATTAATGAGTAATATCCCATGTCTGTTAGTCATAGTATGTTGGACTTTAATAGGTTTACAGTTAATTATACACCCCCTTTCCTCTTTTTACGTCCTCATTTTCCTAAAGTTAAACGTCTCACTCCTACGGCGACGTGGTGACGAACACAACAAGGTCAACCACAAAGTGCTGTTTGGGTTTTCTTCCCTTTCCGTTGGTTTTTTTTTTTTTTTTTTTTCAAAAAGCAAGCATGCAACTTAAAAAAAAAATTATCCATGCAAATCCCTTTCAAATGCTTTTTTTTTTTTTTTTTTTTTTGCACAGCATTGTTTACGTGGCATTGAAAGTCAACTCTTGCATGACGCTAAAAGTCTTGACTTTTATGTTTTAACTCCAAATATTTTGGAGACGCTACAAGAAAGTCACCATTGCAGGCCGAGACTGGTGCTGCTGGGTTTGCTGGATTTGCAGATCAGGGGTTTGAGATTGCAGTTTTCAAAGTGACGGTTTTGTGTTACCTGACGCTTCGGCTTGGAAGTGGGAATTGCCTAATCGGAGGTTGCACAACAGAAATTAAGCCTGGAGGCAGAATTTTCTCAACTGCTTTGGAAAAGAGACGCGGCATATCAGTGCTAAAGCTTAACCTCAAGAAGTGGAGGAAGGATGGGAGGCGAAGACATTCTGTCACGTCGCAGTAGGATAGCTTCACAGTGAGGTGCCTCGAGTGTCTGCGAGCGTTTGGGTGAAAATGAAAAGCTTTCTCAAATTGGGTAATAGTCGGGGTTGCTCCGAGTGTGAGCCAGGTGCTGTCTGTGTTTTGCAGAGTGCAGCAGATGATTATTCTACTCGCTCATTACCGTCTGAAGTGGGGAAATGAATGGTTTCCACTCAGAGTGGGATAATAACTCTCTGGGAAAGCCGAGTGGAACTGGCACCGCTCACAATGGCACCAAGAACCCGGTGATAAGGGCAGAGCACTTAGCCAACAGGGATTTTTATCTGATGAGGCCAAAAGAAACACGTAAGGGTTAAGTTTGTTTGTCATGGCTTGAGAGTTAGTCTGTATATCTGTCGGTTTTCAGAAAAACCCCATGTAAGTTGCTCTTCATGATAAAATAGGCAGGAAATTAAATTAGAAATGTTCTAGTGCAATTTCGGTTCCTTAAATATCAAAATAACCCTTTACAGACGCGACACACCAAACGTTAACGTTTAATGTTGTGCCTAGAGGTTTAAAAAAAATAAATTACTGTAAGACTGTCGGTCTGTTCACTTCTTTGTCAGTTTATATCCACATTTTGATCCTCGGCTTTAGCATTTTAACTAACCGTAGCTAACCGCATGACCAGAGATTTAAAACTGAGCAATACAAGCAAATGAGGCGGATTAGCAGAGCTTGATGGTACCATCCAGTACACATGTGGACTGAGTCATGATTCTCATGAGATGCCATACGTCAATATTCTTCAGTCAGAGGCATCTTCAGATTTGTTGCAAGACTGACTGCTACCAGAGATCCTTCATACCCACAGCATCAGCATCCACAATGACTGAAAATAATTTGATGATAAACGTTTGTGAAGAAGTTGATTATTGTGTTTAGAATGAGACATTGGTGACTTTTGATGATTTTTAATAATAATAATAATAATAATAAAAATGCAACATAGGAAAAAAAATTCTAAAGGATTTTATAAGATTCTCAGTTTTAAAGTTTTAAAATTGTATTGCAATTAATACTAGGTTGTAGTGCTTTTTTCTGCTCATTACTGGAGACTTATTTTCAGCTGTAAAATGTATTTTATTGAAAATACAAAATAGTATTACATTGGTGGAAAAAAACACCAATTTATTGTGAGATTGTTGTAGTTTTTAACCATGTAATTATAACTATGCACAGCTCATTAATCATAAACAAATCAAATATTTGTCTGCTGTTCTCATGTTGTAATTTCTAGTTCATAAAGTGAAGATGTGAATATTGCTTTTCCACCCACACAGTTATACCTAAGGACAGTTTCAGAAAGGTAAATTAACCTAAAGATTATATGCTTGGACTGTGGGAGGAACCCACACATTCATGAAGAACATGCAAACTCTGGCTGGGATTCGAACCCAGGACCTTCTTGCTGCAAGTCTGGGTCAGTGCTGCAGCTTTCCTTTTACCAGCTGTTAAAAAACTGAGTTTAATCACATGATGCATTAAGGAACCGAGGGGAAAAACAGACTTCTTGTTTGTCAGAATTCTAGATCGACAAGAAATAATCGGTTCAGTCCGAAAAACGAAAGATAAAACTGTTTTCAAACGACGTTCCTCCCCCCGAGCAGCTGGTAATCCGCCCCAGATCATCAGTTTTACAGGCGACCTCTGCTGCGAGCCTGAACTGCAGATCGGTAAATATTTACAGTGCGACTTCATCCCAGACAACACGTCCAGAGATTTCACCGTGCAACTCCACTCTGAAGATTTGTCTTAATCCTCATGCTTCCCCACTTCGTGTCAGGAAACTGTGTCAGCACATAAACCAGTTAATGCAGCTCACATCCATGCATATGGACAGACATTAGAGCAAACGGCCAGAGTGACGGCTTCATTTTTTTTTATTATTATTATTAAAATGGAGATTTTAATCTCCAGTGTTGCTGCAATAGGTGACAAACTTTGTGACATCCCCCCCTCCCCCCATGTGGTTAATGATTAGAAGACATGATGGGACTGAAATGTTTTTCTGAGGTGAATATTTACTTATTAAAGACACTTCTCTTTCCATTTCACCGCCTGTTGACCAAAGGTGGTTATTGTTCACTTTTCGATTTAAAAAGTCCATTGAAATTACAATAATAATGAGTATTTTCAGAGTTACCAAATAGATTTTTAACATTTTCCAAGTATGGGGAAGTAAATAATAAATAAAAGTGGGTTTTGAGACTCTTAAGTCCACATATTTGACTTTGTTAATTTTCTCTTATCCTCACAGGCTCAGTATAATTACACCAAGAATAAACAATATGTAGCTACATTTTTGTGATGATTTTTTGTGGTAGCAAACAGTGGGTTGTTATCATTGAAACAACAATTGAAAAACTAGGTAAACTAAACCATCGCCACCATACTTTAGTTTTTGAAAACATAAATCAGTTGATTGTTATCAACCTAATGAGATAATAAAATGTGCTTTGCATTTTTATCTCAACACAAAGAAGTCATTATGTCAAAATGAGATTTTCTGTGACAGAACAGGCTTCTTGTTTTCTTATCTTCATAAAACAAGACAATCGAACCAAAACCAGCAGCTTTTCCCAGTTATTGGTGGGAAAAGCTGCCAACACCTGCATGTTTGTTTCCTTTTATGACCATCTGGGGTCGTTTTGACTGTTCATGTTCACAGAAGGATCTGAATTTGTTTGGAAATTCTGGATTTGGACAAATTAAGGTTTTTTTTTAAATGAAAAATTTTGTGTTTAAATGAATTGAAGTGTGCTGCCGCCAGTGCAGAGCTTGCTTTTTGACTAGCGATGCATCTAAATCTTTACACTTGCTTAACTCCATCTTTCTGCTGCCATGTTTTTCTCACTTCCCACAGATACGCCCTGCCTCTATCTATGATATGTCCTTCTGCATTATGCATGGGGTCCAGTGGCTCTGCTGTACTTGTTAAGGCCCGGCGTTGCCCCGGTTCCCCCCATCGGGCCCAACTAGCCCTGACTGTTTCCTCATCATGAAAACAGCTCAGCTCAAAGCGGCAGGCGCCGCTGCTGCTGCTTGTTCTGACTGGTCCTGCACCAGTTGGAGCATTGTTTATATTTTACTGGGTATTTAGACTTTTTCTTATTGTGAGAACTGAAATGGATTTGTTTTTGCATTAATGCAAGTGAACAAACCTTTGCTGCAGTTGGAGGAGTTTATCTGCCACTGAGGGGATTTTCCTGAGCAGCAGAGATTTGTTCTAACCTGCTGCTGGAGGAAAACCAAATCGATGGAGATTTCTCAGCGTGCCGATATCCAATTCAAAAAAAGTAACGTTTGCACATGCTGTTTTCCTCCTGTGTGTGTGTGAGTAAAGGTTTCTAAAGCACCCTGACTCTGGAGAGTTTTTAGATTTGGAGGAGCGTTTTATCTGGATGCGTCGGTGCAGAGCGGCCTTTTACTGTAATTAATGCGTACTGCAGATGTTGCTTTATGTGCATGGGAGAGTTTGAGTCTAGACAGGCTGGCTGCTCCAACGAAGGGGCCCGCTTTGATCCTTGATTAAAAACCGCGAGCTGTACATTCATCATGCTCTCGTTTCAGGGTCTCTGGAGGGCGTCACACTCCCCCCCTCTGCCCTCCTCCACCTTTTTGTCTTCGGTCGTCTCCCAGTGATGCTGTGGGCTCGTCATCAGCCTGTTGCTCCACCTGTAATCTAATCCCAATTAAAAATACCCGGCAGTGTCTGGATTTTATTTTGGCAGTGGAGCCTCGTGACGGGCTTGTCGTTAGTTTCCACTAAATATATAGCGGCAGAAGTCAGCGAGGTCGTGAAAGAGACGGCGTAC
This sequence comes from Poecilia formosa, assembly GCF_000485575.1. Lineage (NCBI taxonomy): Eukaryota > Metazoa > Chordata > Actinopteri > Cyprinodontiformes > Poeciliidae > Poecilia > Poecilia formosa. The sequence continues at coordinate 64,156 of NW_006800168.1, read as the reverse complement.
CTCGTGTGATGACTCATGGCGGGGCGGGACTTGAGATCGTAATTCTGCAGCGTGGATTCCACCCTCTTCTCTTAAAAAAACAATTTCTGGTTTGAAGATGCCGCAGCTGCAAACCCAGACACGTGAGTGTGAGGAGTTTGTACCCTACCAGAGATAAGGAGGCACTTTAAAAGGCTCCTCCTGTGAAGAATGCGTGGTATGCAGCACGTCATGCGTGCGCTCCTGCTCCTGCTCCTGCTGCTTCTGCAGAGACACCCAGGTGCTCTCCAGACCTGTCCGGCCAGCAGCTCCATCAGCGCTAATTGAGGAGGAGACGGATGGGCTCGGGCATTCCAGCGAGGATTAGAGGGATTGGATTCAGTTGCTGAGTGTGTTGGTTTTTAATGCCCCCTCTCGTCCCTCCCCGCTCGCTGTCATGGGAAGACTGGTGTCTTTGTGAGCGGCTCCGGCGAGCCAGCCACCCCTGCCGTGTCACAACAACGTCTGATTGAGCGTTAATGTAGCACTCCAGAGAGTTCCTGGCTGCTCTGTGAAAACACTGGACTGTAAACCAGCGAGAGTCCTCTCCTACCTAACAGCTCAGTATCAGCTGCTGGTGGAGCCGCATGGAAGCAGTGGGATTATATAACCGGACCCCTGCAAACAACCTGAGGAGATCCAGTCCTGCTCAGATGTTTAATGATTTATCTAAACATTTCTTCATCTTTTATTTAAACCATCATACAACAACTTAAGTGAATGCATGAATTAACTGCAGATGTTTATCGATTTTCTTAATATTATATAAACAGGCTCATATGTATCCATACACCCCTCTAATAGATGTTGGAACTCATCATTAAAGGTTCTTCAAGGAGTCATTGTGTCTTTAAGGATCTCCAGTAGCAGTCAGTCTTGCAACAAATCTAAAGATGCCTCTGACCGAAGACAATAACATGTCCTGGATGACATCAGCAGTTTAAATTTAGAATAAAACATTAGATATGTTTTAGTCAACTTCTCTGGAATTGTTTTTGTCGGTCAGGTGATACTTCAGCTTTTAAGATGCTAATCAGTTGCTCCGGGTTGTAAACACACAATACCTTGTCGCCCTGGTTACGCATCATAACAACTGTGCAAAAACGAAAATGCAAGAGCAAAAAAAATTTTCCAGCTGCACAGCGTCCAAAACCAGAGGGGATAATCGTCCAAACGTGCAACGCCTCATCCAAAAACCTTCTCACCAAAAGTCTAGAAGAAGAACAAATCAGAACTGAGAGTTACTCCAATAAATATCTAACTTAAACATTCTCCTGAACTGGTTAAAGATCTTAAGGTAAAAACAAAAGAAACTCCAGAGATCAAGTTGATCAGGTGACAAAGTACATTTGGAGGATTCCAGACATCACTTTTAAATCTGGGAACATAGTACCAACTCTCAAGCATGGAGGTGGCAGCATCATGCTGAGACACCTGAATAATTGAAGCTTGGAAACAGCTGAATGCTCCGACAGAACAATAACCTTAAGCATGAATCCAGCTTCATTTCCAAAGAGTGTAGCCAGCAACATTCCCAAATTCCTAACCTCAACTTTATGGAAAACTGGATTTAAAAAGCAAAATATACCTAGAAGAGAGGTTGAAATGCATCAGATGTCAAGAATAACAAGATTTCCCCAGAAAACCTGCTAAACCAGGTGGATTCAGGCAGTCATTCATCCAGCGGCTCATTGTGTTTGAGTTAAATGTCTAAAGTTGACAGAAAATGTGAAAATATCACTTGATAATTATGTGTTATTGGAAGATTAATACCTGAACACCAACTAGAAAGTTTTAAAAACTTAAATAAATAAGCAATGTTTAGCCTGGCGGGGGCACAAATAAAGCCTGGTGACCCGCCAGGCTTAATACACTGGGGGAAACCCTTAATAATAAAACAATCATGTAGACTGATAGAAACATCTGGTCTTTGCTGGACTTTGTCTGGGATATCGATTAATGGTGTTCAGCAGGATATTCCAGTCAACTCAGAGGTGGGCCTCCATGCTGCCCCCGGTGGGTGATCCCTGTGATATCCAGAGCACTAACATCTTTATCTCAGAGCTGCCTTGAAGGCAGGTAGGTGGGATGCATATCTAATCAGGAAGACAGGAAACAGAGGAGTGCAGCTGCGTTCCACTGATTAACCGAGAACTCTGCAAAAGTCTGAATCATTCCCCACGTTTTAAGGTGAGAAATCTACTGGATTTATTGCTCAGTGTTTGTAACATCGACTCCCAGTATGGGGAGGATGAGGGTGTGGAAACCAGCAGCTGGAGGCTGTGACCTGTTGCACATATTAGCAAACAATCCAGACTAAAAAACATTTCTATCTGGAAAAAGAAGCTGGACGGCCGGAATGTGGCCCTGGGATCAGTGTCGGAGGGAAACCAGCAGAACTCTGCTCTGCCCTGCATCTCTAACGGTTTACAGTAGCAGGATGTGCTCTGAATAGGCGTAGGTTTGGCAGAGCACCTTCACATGGAGACACCGCTGCACGGGGATGAAATTTAGACGGATTTGTTTATGGCTGTTGCTCTAACCGAGCCTGACAGCTTCCAAAACAGCTCAGCTTGAACCCCTGATGACCCCAAAGGCTTGTCAATTCTTTTTATTTCCCTTTGCCTGTATCGCCGTTCTGCGTCCGGTGCAGCCCGGTTCTCCGCCTAGTCCTCTTCTTTCTACTTTAAGCACTTTATATCTCATGAAATATGGGTTTCTGTTTTATGAATGAACACAACTCGCATTGCTTTGGTCAGAAATTCATTAATTCATTAATTATTAATAAAAGAGAGAGTAAAATGACCTTGATCAGTAGATTTCCACTGTATCCACCAAGAGTTTGTCACATATTAAGTAAAAAAAAAAAAGTGATGAACTTACAATTACATTTCCTGGTGCTAAAAGTATTACATTATAATAGATCTAATCATTTTACCAGGGACAAATTTTCAATATTTTGAATATTTTAATCAAAAGTAAGTAAGAAATGATCAATTTAAAGTGCATTAAGTTAATATTGTACTGCCTTGCTGCTCGGCTCATTTCATTCTTGTGAAAGAAGCTGGAATGTTTAAACCACCTCTGTGCAGCAACAGGTGGGGAGGGGCAGTGTTGCATCACTTTAAGCTTGATAAATCCGAAGAAAACTCTTGAGTTACTCTAGCATGTCTGGGTTTTTGGAACGGTGGCTTTTTAAAACCAGTACAAAAATAAACAGGTTTTAAGGGTCTTCTAAACATACATCAGGAATGTTTGGACGATTAGCGGGAAAAACTGTTTAGGCTTCCAGTCATTGAGTCTTATTTTTATTCTGGGCTGAAAATATTCATTGCACCTATATTTATGCTAGGAACAGAGGCTCCAAATGGCATTGTACATTAGCGATTAGCATGCTTATTGTGGTTAGCTTTACTAAGTGTGAATTTCTAAACAGATTTCCAAATCTAACGTCCTCAAAAGACGGACAGTAGAGCTGCATTAGGTCCAGCCTTCCTGGTGTCTGCTGAATCTTTACTTTATATTCAGGCGGAGTAACAATCAGGACAAACACCTAATATAACAAACGTCTTAATTACTAAATGTGAACGTTCTTCTGTCAATAATGGCATCTTCACTGAAGAGGGTTTTTGTTAGCATGACACTGTCTGCACTGTGGTTTTGCAAGCTGTGAGGTTAAAAATTGGACATGCGGTTGCGCACCACAGCCGCCCGCAAATATGTCAAATACATTAATACAAGACATCACCTCTGAAGAGATTTATAACGGCCTATATTAATATTTTAAACTGCAAATTTAAATTAATATGCATCATTACACAAAGTGATATCAGCTTTGGTGCTACCGTAAAAGCTACTGAAACTGTGGATATGAAAATTTTGTTCAATAGATATCCAATATTAATATTACTGTTATGGCTAATAACTGATATTTCCCAATATTATACATATTTCTCTACTAAAATGACCAGAAAGAGACGGATGAAAATAAATATTCACTGTACTTTAGAAAAATACTGAGAATAACTGGTGTTTTGCTCAATAGGCCCCTTTTAAACGACGACAGCGTTTCTCCCACAGTATTATAAGCCTGGCGGGCCACCAGGCTTTACTTGCCCCTCACCAAGCTAAGCGTTATCTTAAATTATTTTTTAGATGTTTTTACACAAACAACCTACAGAAAGACTAGTTTTATCTCATCCACTTGTGCATTTTCTTTGTTGTTTATGTTTTATTTGCATAATTGCCTGTCAACTTAACATTTTTTAAAACAAAAACGCATTGGAGCTTTCCTAGATTTCTTGGGGAAATCCTGAACAAACAAACTTTTGGTGAGACTTTAATTGATGGACCAACACTGGGTATCAAATAATTACAAAATAGAACCAGTTGAATTTAAACGTCACCTTCCCTTTGGTATTTCTTAACTTTTACAACTGAATGTTCTCTTGTTTTTCCCATGACGAAGAGTAGCTAGAGGTGCATAACCAAACCCAAGTTAGCGCTCTGTGAGACAAAATGAATGACTTGTATGTGGGATGAGTGCAGCCAGGTGCTGCTGCTGCTGCTGCTGTGATTACAGATTTCTCCTGAATCAAGTCCCACATGCAGGAGCCGCATTTAGCCGCCTCTTGAGTCCCGCATGGGGGCCGGGGGAGGCATGAGTGTCGGGTTGCATCAGCACCAACAACAAGCGTTGCCGGGAAGAAAAGAGCGGCCAGCTCTGCAGATAGCACTTTGACCTTCTGACCTCTGACTAAGTTCGTTTTTCAACGCTGTGCAGGAATGTTTAAAAAGCCCACAGAACCATACATCACCAGGAACGCAGATGATAAGTTGATCCTTGGAACAATTTCCATCATAACGAACAATCCCCGCCGCTGGCAGCCGCACAAAAACGGGCCCTTGATGAATGAGTTGTTTACCCACTTGAGTTCAGCGCCGCGCCCCCAATCGCCAAAGCGCCACTTCATTATGAGGCTCCAAAACAGGAAGCTGGAGCTTGTTCATGTGTTTTAACGGGCTAAATAAGTGATATGACATCCCGTTTTAATGCAGTTATCAGCTCAGAACGAGGCGGCTGCTACACAGCAACAGAACAACACCTCCAAGTGGAGCTGGCCACCTGCCAGGGAGGCTTGGCTGATCATTTCCCACCCAGCATGCACCTCACCGGCCACTAGCGTCTCCCTCCAGCTTGGAAAGAGCTCACTTCGCTGGCGGAGAGGTGGAGCTCGTCCCCTGTGATGTTTGGTTTGTCTCTGTGGAGCGCTGGCCTCTTGTGTTGCAGAGAAGTGCAGCTTGACCCGTCCTCACCGAGAGAAAGGGAGTGTGTTTGGAAATCCTTCTGGGAGAAATTACTCATGATTATGTTTCACAACTGGGCCAACACAATGGGTCAGGACTGCATCAAACACTTCAACATCCTGAAATGGATTATACATACTTCTGTCTTTAAAAAATAAATCACATTTCACTGTTTGTCTTTACTAGAATGCTTGTTCAAAACCTACATTTTAAACATTTTAATAATTATCAACACAAATATTGTAAATATCTTCTCTTCCTGTAGTTCAGCTCATGTTTATCAATAATTAACGTGTTCAGCAGCGCAAAGTTTAACATGACTGAATGATTGCTTTGGTTTCCACTGCTGTGATTCAGTTCAGTAAATCATATCCAAGTGTGTAAATGTTATTTTATTTCCCTTTGAGATTAATAAAGTATTTTTGAATTGAAACCCTCGTTGGTCCAGATTCACTTTGAATTCAAATCGATTCTATTGGTTGTATCTGTATCCATTCATCCGTCCGTCGAAAGCAATCCGTCGGGTGAATTGCATTAACTCTTTGCAGCTTTATTCTCTGTGAAGATCTCCATTGTAATGGAGTTACTTCTTTCCTGCTGGAATGTAAAGTGTTGTAATAATCTGAGGACGGCTAACAGGCATTTCCTTTTCATATTAAAAGCCCAAAACCCTGGTGAGCTGGAAAGTGGGTCAGGTGTTTAGACATTTTGCAGGGGAGGTGTTGCTGAAATGTCCGCAGCTAAAGTAGGTCACGGTTCTGCTCGATAAATCTCCGCTTTGAGTTGAACAGAGAGCTGTGTCTCAGTGAAATGCTACCAGGTCATTCCTCTCCACCTGAGGAAAGAAAACAGACCCGCTTGAACTTAAAGTTGGGAACAGAGAAGCTGACGGAGGGAAACTGAGCTGGCTGCTGGAGTCTCTTGGACTCCATGCGAGTTTTTTTCTGCCATTATTAGCATGCAGGTGATCACTTTTCATCCACTTGGCACTAAATGCAAATTGATGTCTGGATCTATGGAAAAGTTGCATTGTATTGGGTCATGTTGATTGATTTTTCTAATAAAAAGTGGCAGCATCATGAATGGAGCCAGGCGGTTACCATAGCACCCGACAGCGAGTTGCTTAAAAGATGCCCTGTTGAACTGCGTGACCCCAATTATAGATCCTGAAACACTTTTTCAAGTCTTCATCTTTGTTCTGAGAATGTGTTTCTGTCTTATCTTACATTCATGCATCTCAAGGTTCCCTCCATCTCTGTTGTCTGGCTCTGATTATGATGAAGCGGCTACAATAAGTCTGAATTATCTGCAGCGTTCGGGTAAACAAAGCGAGCCGGTCCTTTCATGGCGTCTCATTCCACTGTGTGAATTTCTCCCTTCAGACAAAGCAGTTTTTTTCTCGTTCGCTGCTGGGTGGAAACCGGGCCGTTGCACAATCCGGCAGCTTCCCATCATATCCGCCTTCGTAAACTTCAGCACAACCCAGAAGATTGATTCTTGCGCTTTATGTCCTTCATATCCGGGCAGCTATAGCTCACCTTTGGCAAGCGGCTCCATGTATTGTCACCTGTGATTGATTGGAGCTCTTAGCAGCCGTGTTTGCAGTTCACATGGCTCCGAGCTCTTTGAGACGACGCTCTGCTATCGCAATACCAAGAAAAGCAATTAAAAAAAAAAGAAAAGCTCCATTTAAACATGCAGACCTTAATGCTGCAGGTCAGAGAGAATCCAATGCTGCAGTTTAATTAGTTGATATAGAAAGTTTTTGTTCTCCGCATGATTTAAAACATTATTCATTTGTATGTTTTTATTTTAGAATATATTTAAATATGAAGCTTTTAGATAGAATTATTCTTTTGACTAAATTTATTTAGCTTAAAAAGTGAATTTGTTTTTCAAATTTCTCTTAATTGAAAAAACAATAATTTAAAAGGAAATTAATCAATTGCTAATAATATTCATTTATAAATGTTTGCTTGGAAGTAAAATATGCACATTTATATAGTATTTAAATGTCGGTTTAGATTTTTATTTAGAAGCTTTTAGATTAATTTATTCAAAGTTTTCACATCATTTAGTTGTTTTAATCATTAATATGAATTTATGTACTTTAATGTGAATGTTTGTATTCCTCTGGAAATTTTTTCAGAAATTTACTTAAAGATTATTGATCCATAATTTCATATTTATATTTTTAAAGATGTTAAGTTAATTTAAAATATGTATATATATTTACCTTTTCATGTACATTTTTTATTTCTACTCATAGAGTGTAGAGTCAGTTGTCCCGGTTATAAAATAAATATATTTTTGCAGCTGACAAGATTTTTTTTAAGTCTGTCACCTAAAACAATAAGAATCAAATTGAGGTCAGATTTAATTTAGCAGCCTGTAAAGACGGAGCAGCCCAGAGTTGCTGCTTTATTTCTGATCTGAACAAAAGGAGATCCTGCCTTGCTGCTGCATTCACTGCAAATCACGTAACACGGGAACTCAGAGTTGCATCGGGGGGAACATGCAGTCAGACTTCTGTCTTTTGAACACTGGGGCTTCTCTCCCATGTTCTGTTGCCCCGGGTGCTGGATGTTGGGCAAAAATAACAATCCATCAACGCTGTCAGATCAAAGGAGTTGTCTCTAACCTCCGGATGCGGTGCTATTCCTGCAGGGCCATATCTAATGCACTTACGTCCCCATTATTGTCTTGTTCTTTCCTTTTCAGCAGCTTTTCTTCACACATAATTCCTGTTACGGATGTGAGCGACTCGCTCCAGGGCGTTGTGGTGATGATAGATAGTTTCCTCAATGCTAATTTTTATTTTTTATTTTTTTTTTCCCTTTCTACTTTTAAGTGCAGGAAAAGTTGCAGGCGTTCTCCGTCCGATTATTCCCCACGTCTCGTCGTTGCACATTTGCGAAGCAAACCAATTATTTCTGCATTTTTCCGCCTTGCACATTCCACTCGCCTCAGTCACAGATGCAACAGTTCCCGGCTGCACCTGTTGCTGCGAAATACTCCTCCACTTCAGAGAAAACGATGTGACGAGAGAAAAGCGCCGGCGGGTCCGGATGGGAGGCAGCGTGACCTCTCTGCAGCTGTTCCTGCTGGCTGCAGAGGGGAGGCTGCAGGGCTCTCAGGGAGGCGTTAACCGGCTTTACTTAAATGAACATCCAGTGCAGAAGATGAGAACTAATTTCTCATGTCTGCGGCGTAAATTGCTCAATTAATCTCATATTTGTTTGAAGAACTCTGCCGGAATGAACAACAAGCAAACATTTATTGGCGTGGGATTTCTCTCCGTTTTCATTTAGCTGCACCTGGAGTCTGTAATCACGCACAAGAACCCCAATCGGAGCATTTCACCTCAGAAAAATTAGATTTTTTTTGTGTGTGTTTTTTTTATGTTAACCACTCAGTGTACCTTATCAGAGCTTGTTGGAAATCACTGATTGTTTCTCATTTGAGCTGCAGGGCTTGGAGAATAACACAGTTTTCAGGAGCTTTTTGATGTTTGATTTACATGTTTAGAAACTGTTTCACATCAGAATATCCTTTTGAAAGAATAATTATACCCTTTTAATATTTCTACATTCTTCACATTGCTTTTATTAAAACAATTTCCAGCAGCTATGCAAGTAAAGATTAGTAATCGATTATTCAGACGATCAGTCGGGTTTTCATTTGAATCCTTTTTTACACAATACTAGAAATACAGGAAAATATGCAAATAAGCAATTTATTTTTTAAATAAGGAAATAAACATTTGATTGCCTAAAATGCAATGACTGCGTTATTTATGTATATGCTTCGTCATTAGTTGGAAAGGATGCATCTGCAGCTAAAAAATACATACGAAAAACTAAATGCAAAATGCACCTCTGTATTGCATACAGGATTGCTCTGTATCGTTGCTCACTTTGCATCCAGCCGCCTTTGATTCCCAAATAAAGTTAGAAAATCTCAGCAGATGCATAATTTTATTATTACTTTCGCTCATTGTGTGTTTTGATACCGTTATTCAAACAAAACTAAATTACCTTCTATTTCAGTTTGGAGAGCACAAACAGCCGTACTGAAGTGAGTCCCCGTTTGTCCTCTGCAGGTGCCATTCTGGGACGCTCGGAGACGCAGGAATGTGTCCTCTTCAGCTCCAGCTGGGAGAAGGACCGAAGCAACCACACCGGCACCGAGGACTGCATCGGCGAAAAGGACAAGCGGCGGCACTGCTTCGCCACGTGGAAGAACGTCTCGGGCACCATTGAGATCATCAAGCAGGGCTGCTGGCTGGACGACATGAACTGCTACGACAGGTACGCAGGGAGACTTTCAATAAGTTTGAGGGAGCAGTTGTGTCCTTACTGATGATTTAGATAACACAAATGATTCATTTTGGACTAAAGCTCCAGAAATGTGCCCTGAAATTATGAATGTTTTATTTTCTTCAACTGAACCATGAGAAAATGCATATCCATTCAACTAGAGGCTTCTTTCTCTCATTATTTAATAACCTAAAAACATTAATTTTGACCCAAAACTCTGTCAATGTTTTTTTCTGCACATAGCAAAACAAAAATAGCAGTGAATTGATTTTAATTTAAGTAGTTCTTTCTAAAAATACCACAATTTCCCATTTCTGCGTTTAAATATAACGTCACAACAGTTTGACAAGCAGAACATATAATTTTAACTCCCAAAATAATTTGAAAACATTTTAGCACTAAATTATAACTACTGCGCTGTTCCGTGAGGCTAATTAAGAAATATTGAAATTGAATTGCTAAATTGTTAGCATGATATGCTAGCTTGTTCATCTGCATGTGTCTTGGCTAAAGAATGTTGGTCTGTCTTGACTTGTTTCAAGTAACTTAGCTTAATTTACCTTTTGGTAAGCTAATGTTGTTAGTCTATCTTAGCTTAGTTCCGTCATTTTAACCTTTGATAAATTTGTATTTTAGCTTATTTTAACCTAAGTTAGCTTAGCCTATGTTAACTTAATTTATCCTACGTTAGAATACTGTTGTATGGTTTAGCACAGTATGAGTTTAGTTTGTTGACGTTGGTTTAATTAAGCCTACCTACTTTAGCTTTCTTTGTCTTTTGTGAAAATTTGTTTTCTTTACATTACTTTAGCTTAGCTTAGCCTATCTTAGTTTACCCTGTGTTAATTTATCCTATGTTAGCTTAGTTTTGGCTACACTAGCTTAGTTTAAGCTATGTCCGTTTAGCCTACATTATCTTATTTGAATCTATGTTAGCATATATTGTATGAGTTTAGTTTGGTGATTACCCTGCCTACTTTATCTTTAGTTAAATTTGTTAGCTTAGTTTGTCTTGTCTTGGCTTAATTTAGTTTAGTTTACCATATCTTAGTTTTGTTTAGCCTACATTAGTTTAGCTTATGTTAGCTTAGTTTATTTTTTGTAGGTTAATTGAGTTTCTTATTTCACCTCAGTCTGTCTTAGCTTGGTTAGGTCATTTTATTAGAACCTTTTGTTAAAATTAGTTTTGTTTACAGTGCTTTAGATTAATTTATTCTACCTAGCTTATCTTCACTTAGCTTAATTTCAGTTGCATTAAAATATTTGTATTTCTTTCTTTCATTGAATTTATGATTCATTAAACTGAATCATAATTTGTCCTTCAGGTTTTTGGTCAGATCTTTGCAGGATTATTATCAGATAATGTTCAATCTGCTGGCGGTGGCTTTGAGTTCCTGTCAAACCCATCGATCAGAAGTTTCATTGATTACTGAGTGATTAAAAGGACCGTTTGCCCAGATCTTAGATCTCAGTTCTGAACTCAAACCTGAGTTCAGATTCTGTGAAGCATCGCCTCAGTTTTCATCCAGCTCAGAGATGGAAGTCTTTGTGAGGTAGCTTTACATTTATCGCCTGCAGACAGCTCTTCCTTTCTCATCAAGACAAAGCCAGCTCATCATGACTCACTGGCAACTCTAAACACATTTAAATTCACCTTGAGCACATTTTTTTTGTCCCTCGGTGTGCTTCCCATTCGAATAACTCGCACAAGGCCACATTTTAATTACTGCAACTGACAGAAATGAAAAAGCTTTGCGCTTGAAACTGATTAAATTTCTGAAAAGTCTAAAAAAAGCATCTACTAATGAAGTGTGTCTTCATAGTTTTCTGCTCACTAGAATTTGAAGCTGGTATCAGGAGTTGGTTTGAGGCAATTTGTGTTTTCCTTTGATTGTCAAACGATAAAGTTGCAGTCCGCTGCGTTCAGGTGCCTCGGTTCAGACGGCGCCGGCTGGCCTCCCTGGAGAGCGCAGAGCAAGTCGAGGGCGGCTGCCACTTCCTTTGGCTTTTATCTGATGACTCTGAGAGAGTGAAATAGTGTGTGTGTGTGTGTGTGTGTGTGTGTGTGTGTGTGTATTGGCTCACGTAGGAGTTATTTAATAAATGTTGTGTTTCATTGTCCTCTGTGGCTGTGAGGGAATGAAAAGAAGAGAGAGGAGTGTGTGTTCATGCTTTTTGCACAACGTCACATCTTTTATGTTCGATGCACTCTGAATAATAAAAGTGCCTCTGCGTGCAGAGATGGATCGCTCTGTGTGTGTGTGTGTGTGTGTGTGTGTGTGTGTGTGTGTTTCTAATTCCCACCTCGATGTCCTCTGCAGCTACGAGTGTGTGGAGAGGAAGGTGAGCCCCGAGGTTTTCTTCTGCTGCTGTGAAGGCAACATGTGCAACGAGAGGTTCATGTACGTCCCGGACACGCAGCCGCAGAACGACACCAGCCACTCCACCGCCTACAGTACGTACAGCACAGCTTCTCTCCTCTGCGCCATGTTGGAATACGACATCAGAGAAAAATAAATCATCAAGTTTAATCATTTTGAGCATTTCTTTAATTAAAAAAAATGAGGCTGTTCTGATGATTAATCACTTAAAAAAATTGACACATTCTGCAGGTTTTTTCATTAAAAATATGTTAAAAGATGCAATTCAATTAGATTTTTAAACAGAATCTTAAGCCTTCAGCTGCCTAAAATTTAGTAAAAGCATCCTTGATTATTATGGAAAGGATGCAAATAAAAAAACCTTCTAACATCAACATGTGAGAAGCTCAGTGTAGAACTGATCTGTTCTGAGCCAGGAACAGTTCCTTAATAGAAATGTTTTGCAGAATTTGAACTGTGTGAAGCTAAAACTGCAACTTGAGGAGTTCTGGGTATAAATATAAAATTTAAATGTGTATATTTTTGTACAGTTTTTGATCAGATATTGGTCTGAGTGTGTTGCTCTTTTAGCGAAAGGCCTTTTATAGAGTTTCTATACTCCAGCTGTCGATGAGTCGATTACTCGTTTCAACCCTAAACAGCAGCTTTAGTGAAAAAGTCCAAAGCAAGAGCAGAAACCGCCTGGATGGAGGCTGTACTGAAGTGTTCAGACATCAGGAGTCCAGAGTTTGAACAGGAAGCTGCGTCTGCAGCAGCCTCCAGTCCTCCCAGTGTTTCCTCCGGCAGCGGCTCGTCCGACGTCCTTGCACTTCTCACTTTACAGCCACCAGGCTCGTCTGTCTGCTTGTGTTGGTTTGGATGTGACTGAGAGAAACCTGCAGACAGCCTGTTGTGTAAAGAAGTCGTCGCTAACAGCCTGAGAGGCCCACAGAGCAGCTGGCGAAGCCCCTCCCCCACCCGTTGCCGGCTGCTGAATCAAACAACGGCACCTTGTTACGGGCCGAGCCGGCAGAGAGCGCTGGTATTTTTGGCTGCAGGATTACGTTATGTCACGAGATGGATTTGCTAATCCCGCCCCACTCTTCTGTGTGTGTGTGCGTGTGTGTGTGTGTGTGTGTGTGTGCGTGCGTGCGCTCTGATATGATCTCTAAGCACAGCAGCAGTAAGCCGGGGTTATTGCCGCCCAATCGGACGCGTCTCCTAGCGTTCATTCCTCCTCTCCAACCACTTCCTGTCTGTCTGTCCCCGCAGCCACTTCCAACCCGTTCTCCCCGAAGCCGGCGCTGTTCAGCACGCTGCTGTACTCCCTGGTCCCCATCATCGGCCTGGCCGGCGTCGTCCTCTTCTCCTTCTGGATGTGGAGGCACCACAAGCTGGCCTACCCTGCTGCCCTCGTCCCCACACATGTAAGTCTCACCCGGCGCTCGGGCGTCCGAGTTTCTCTTTCCGTGTATTCACCCGCGGTGACCTCACCTTTACCTGTTAAATGCTAACAGAGGAAATGGAAACCGTCTCAGTTCCTGAGTGTCACGTTAGTCTTTCCCAGGAAATGGAAGCAGCAGAAGCAGAAAGCAGCTTTGTCACAACTTGAATCTACTGTGTTTGACTGTAATGTCCTTAATCTGGACTCAAACATCTTTTACTGTTTAGAGCAGAGAAACGGTGGATGCTCAGGGCTTCACTGAGAGTAAAGCAGAGATCAGTTATGTTTATAGTTCCTGTCGTAAATTTACCAAGGTTTAAATATGTTAGCTGGTCCGACTTGAAAGTTCATCCAAGTTTCTCTGTTTCACAAATTCCTTCAGTCTGGAGGAAGGAAACAGTTTGAAAGGAGAAATATTACAAACTAAAATCCGTCTGTCCAGCCGTCCATCATGTCCTGACCTCAGCTCTGTAAACATCTGAGCTCGTTGCTTCCCAGGTAAAAATATCTCAGTCTTTAGTCATAGTCGGTTTCTGTGTCGTTTCAGTTCAGATCCGCTCAAACTCCGGATCTATCACGACTTTCTGCCTCCTGAGTTTGCAGAGCTGCTTTAGAATAAACCAAAGGAGAAATGTTCGGCTAAAATCCACAAGAAAAAGGTCGAGCACAGAGGAGGCGGGGTGATGATATGGGCAGCTGAAGTTTGGTTCAAACTGGACCAACATTCCTCCACATCGACTGAATCAGATAATTGTTACTTCACATCATCTCAGAGGCTCGTTGAACCACCAGACAGACACATCTTTGTTCTTTTAAGTTAAACTAGAAATCTATGAAAAAAGCCTTGAAATGTTCCGCTCATGAACCTCGTGTGAACCTTCTGCTTCATGCTTTTTTAGAAATCTCTTTCATTGAATTTCATCGGAAATTCATTGCGCTGGTTGAGTTCGAACCTTTCAGAGTCTCTTCTGGTCTCCCCACCGTTTTCTCTGCGCGCTTAAATGTTGAAAACACTCCAGAGAAATTAAACTCTTAAACTCCTGATGAATTTAGCTTCGTGTTTCTCTCCTCTGCAGCAGAGGTATACGCTGAGCTGCTCGGCAGCAGGGGGAAGAAAAGCAGAGCTTTCCAGCGTATGGAAGAGGAGTCAGGGGCCTCTGCATTATTGATGAGGCTTTATATAGGCAAACAAAACTAAACACAGAGAAGCTCGCAGCTCTGCCTCCGAGGATGGAGGTGGTGGGTGAGTGGGTGGGTGGGTGCAGTGCGGGGGAAGCGAGCGAGCGAAGAGAGACGTGCAGTTCTCTCCGCTCACTTATTGTATTTGCAGAGCGCCGAAGCTTAGCGGGAGAGAGATAAAAAGACAGTTACACAATGCAATCTGGAAACAAAGCTGATGTGCATCGGAAAAACAGCAAGTCTAAGAGGCTTTTGGAGCGTTTTTACCTGCAAACGGATAAATGAGTGGGGGGGGGGATAAACGGCACCACCAGATCAGGGGTAACATATCGAGCGGCGATATGTAAGAGATTCTCTCAGCAATGCGTGAATAAAATGAAATATATTAGCCAACGTGGAGCAAATGAAGTCATGCCGGGCGACTGTAATGGAGTTGAAGTGGATTATTGCATAAAGGAGTAGGTGTAGGAGGGCAGGAGGGAAGGAAAAGGAGGTCGCAAGCACAGGAATGTATTTAAAATCCGCTCGATGGGAATTCAAGCTGCTTCATTAAAAACTTTTTCTCGCCTCATAGTATTTTTCTGAACAGTTTGCAGAGCATTGATCTTCCTTCCTGTCAGGCTTTCCGCTTCTGTTCGGCAGATGAAATCCAAGCCGTTCATTTCCGAATTCTGGCGTCGCGTTGCGGATCGTCTTGCAGCGAGTCAGTGAAATGTCAAAAACCCAGATGTGTTTATTGGAACGTTGTTTAGGTTTTCTGCTCAGTCATGACTCGGCCTGCTCGATAACAGAGTCTCTGGAGAAAAACGCGCTGCACTTAGTCATGTATTTTTAATGTGACGGCAACAAACTGACCACACGTGTTGGATTTAAAGCATCCGGTGCAGATGGAAGGCCCTCTTGGTATTAATTGAGCCATGTTGAAGGACTAATCATGCTTTTCTCATGCATAGATGATGAGAAACTAACGTCAGAGACTAACATCCAGCTTATGATGCATTTTCTTTTCTCGCTTTGTTTTTGTTGGCGTCTGAAGGTCTTTGCTCTGGTTTCTCTTTGTGTTGCCTTAACTTGTCTTGTGTGGTTAGTTTTAGATCACGTTTTGGTTGGATTATACCTAAATTTAGAATAATTTAGAATCGGATTAGTTGCTTTTTATTATGTTTTATCTTCACCTGGAGTTTAATCTTTGTTTTTTTTTGCTATTTTTTAAAGTGTTTTTTTATTTTTATTTCTCAATTTTAGCATTTTTATGCCAGCTTTGTAATTCTGAGGAGTTTAGGTCCCATGTTTGTCGTATGGAATTTTTAAGGGCGTTTTCACATTTGATTTTTAGTTTTCTATCGTCACACCTTGGCCTCTTCCTCTCGGTTTGCACCCACCCAACATTTTTTTGGTGAAAACCATGTTTAAAAGTCTTCAAGGCGAGAAATATTTTTGCATAATGGTCAAAGGTTGGCCAACATCTACACCAGTTTCCAAAGGTACCTGTGTGACATGAGCGCATGCACCAATACGCTAATTAGCTGCATAAATGTTACAACGTACTATTTTAGTGAATTGTGAGCCAGTTTGCTTCAACACTTGCAATTCCCAACACCAAAGTGAAACTGAAAGTTTTCCCAACTTGAAAAACCTGCTGTCTGATGTCACTGTCAGTCATTCTTGCATTCCTTTGGTGAGAAGTGCTTCCAGTAACATCGTCATGCTGGTTTGGTTTCTGTTGTTGCACAGAACAAAACACATTTCAGAGACCGTCTTTAAACCTGCTGCCTGATGTCACTCCCAGTCATTTTTACATTGCTTTGGCGTGGAGTGCTGTTAGAAAAACACAAACCAGGGATTAACCTTTCACGTTTTTACCTTCACAAATACATCCCGTTCTGAATATATAATACATTTGAATGCGATTATTCACTTTCTTTCTGTTTGGCTGCGGAGAAAGAAAACTGAGCTGCTTCTGCGTCTCTTCATATATCTGTGAGGCTTACATGGGGCCAGGCTGGAGGTGGACTTAATAAAGCTGAAGGCTGGTTTATCTTTATCACATTGCGAAAAACGAGTCATGTTGGCTTTTCTTCAGCACACATTTAATTTATAGACTCTGCAGGCCGCAACAAGATCACATCCAGGATGAAACGCAGAGGAAGAAAGATGAGAACCACATGAACCGGTGGTGTCGTCATGATTTTGCTCCGGCTTGAAGCGCATTTTTGCCACCAAACCTCCATTATTCACGCCTCGGTGCCAAGTGGAGACAAACTGGAGTCGATTGTGTCTGAATGCTCAGACCTTTAGCACTCAAACACAACTCTCACTTTAGTTTCTCCTGGTCTTAGGAGTCTTTCCAGACTAAAATCTCGATTCTAAAACTACGTGGCTCCGTGAAGGCTTCCTCGACCAATCCTTATTTAAGAGATTTTAGGTGTCTGAGCTGCGATTTGACTCCATTGTTCCTCTAATTTATTTGTGAGCCAGTCTTCGGACGGAAGTCTATTACTTAATGTATTTATTTACGTTGGGGAGGTTCTTTATTCCCACCCGGACCCATAAATCTCCAGGAATCCAGCCTGAGTCGTTCAGCTGAGGGATAATGTTGATCATCTGGCAGCAAATGAGTTGTATTGTCTTGACTTTTATTTTGGTTTAAGACGTAAATCTGTTCATATTCCATTTCTTTAAGTGTCCTTTGAACGTTCTCACATTCTGTCACTTTATATCAAGTGACTTTAGTGCATTTTGTTGATATTTTATGTGATAGACCAACACAAAGTAGTCTGTAATTTAAAAAAAAAAGTGGCATTATTTGGTATTCAGCCTCCATGAATCTACATTTGAACCATATATATGTTATTATATGTGTTTTCTACTGTGTGCATTAATGCGTCTTAAGGTAAATTTGATGTTTGACCTATAAAATAGGACGTTGTTGGTGGATTAAGCTATCTGTTGGCAGCCTGTTAATACTGGAGGGCCACTGTAAATTATTTAGAATGAAGGTTTCACCAAAACCTCGGCTTTAAGTTTCTACAGGTTTGTTCTTAATGTGTGAAAAACACTAAAAGTTCTCAGGAGTTACAACTAAAACTTAATTTATAAGCTCAAACATGCATCCAAATACAAATCACTGCATGTTTTTGTCATTGTTGAAAGTAGCAATTTAGGTTTACAGATGATAAAATATCATCTACTTGTTCCATTGGCAGATTATTTAACTAATAAAACAACATTTTCTCCATGTTTTAAGTTAATATCTGCACTAGACACTAAACCAAAAATACTTGGTAGTATTTTGTCCTTTTGCAGCGAGGCTATTCTTTATTTAGCGCCGTCCATCTTCCCATCAGTTTGATGTGTTTGCCCATAGCATGATGCTGCCATCACCATATCTCACAACAGGCATGGTGTGATCAAATGTCCAGTAACAGTTTGAATTTTGAGGCCTTTACAGAAAATGTTTTTTTTATACAGAGGGTCAAGTTGAACAGCTGATAAACTTTTTATCCATAACGTGACAAAATGTGTTTAGGTTCAAAGGTCACCGGTAGTTTTTCCAGTTTCCTGCCTCTCAGTATCTGATGTGTGCATGTTTGAGAGTTTATGTCGTCTGTGACACATTCATGCTCGCTGGGTTTCCACCCGTCATCGACGCTAATTTTCCGTTGCTAAGTCTGCCGCTAACGTGCGACACCTGACCTTATCCGTGTGTCGCCTCCATCCTCCAATCAGACGTCTGGATCTCTGACGCGACGACCGGCCTGCGTCTCAACCTGCTTCTGCTTCATCCACTAACAGACGGAACGCAGCAGTAATCTCTCCTCTTTGCTTTCTTATGCTCCTTTTCCAACAAGCACGCCTTCCATATTATGGTGGAGGTAAGAGCAGTTTCACTGACGTTCGTTTGGGTAGAGGTCGTGACCTCTCCACCTCAGTCCTGCACCACCGTTGTGTTTGCCTTGTCCAGCACCGCCTTGCTTACTCTGGCTCACAACACTTTTTGTTTTTCTCCCCCTCGCCTGGATTAATTGCATGAATGAATGTCTTTTGTTTGCTTCTGTGCATGCAGGAAAGTCGCCAACACGGCTTTGAATGCAGCCCCTCGTTTTTGTTTTTTTTTCTTTCTTTTATTCTACAAATGTTCACTTGTGGTGTTGATGTTTGTCATGTGACCCACTTTTAAGGATGTGTAGCTGCAGCTTCTTCAGTAGAACGGACATCTCAGACCTGAGCATAAGAATAGGAAATGTTTTTGCAGGTGCGGGTTCTTGAAATCCTTGAAAACCTTGTGATTTCAAAGTTAGGAAAGTCCTGGAGAGTGCTTTTTTAATTCAAATTGCACAATTTTGTAATAAGGTGCAATCTAATGTTTGATTAAAACATTAAATGTAATAACACATAAATATCTTCTCTGAAGTTAAATCAGATGAAGCTTTTATTGTTTTAAGTTGGATATAATTTGCTACATGCTAGAAAACTTAGCAAGAAATTTGTTAAAGATCAAATTTAACTTTATTGTGTTTAAGCATTTAATTTGGGCAGGAAGGTCATTTACTTTAACATGATTTGTTAAATATTAATGAATATTTATTACTCCTAATTACTCAATAACTTATTGATTGTCTTATATTTTATACGTCAAACAAAGCTTGAAATGATTTGTTCTGGACCAATCAGGTGTATGTTAGAGACACATTTCAAAACAGATATTTGGTTATATTGTAGTTTAGCATATTCCTCCAGCAGAATGTAAAATACAACCACAATACATTATTAACAACAGTCATAATTTAATAGTGAATTGAAACTATCGTTTTTTAGTTAACTTGTGTTGGTTTTAGCTCCACGTCCAAGAAAATACTTGAGTTTTACTGTTTGAAAAGTGAAACCTGTGCAGATATTTATGTGTGAATTTGTCTGCAGACGTCAGAGGAATCAGCTCTGGTTCATTATCAGCCTCGACCAAACGTGTGTGAAAACTCAGGCTTCACGTTCCGGTTTATTTTTGCATCCTGGTTCGCATCAAAACCCAAAGTGGACGATTCACGCGGGGCCCAAAGGAGTCGTTTTCATGTGACGGACGGGGGGCTGTAACCCGACTCGGCCATAGGAGCCGGTTAACGGTTGGGAAGAACGGTGTGAAGCAGCAGTTTCTGTTTTCCTGCTTCCTGTGAGCTGCTGACTGCGTGTAATCCGCGCCTTTCCGCGGCCTTGGCGCCCTGCGATCGGACAACTGATCCGGTGGCTCCCCGGCCAGGCCGGGCCGAGCCTGAGGTCCGCTAGGCGGTTTCCAGAAGCAGATTGACTCCACAGGAATTCACTACCAGGATTAATGATGCAGTTGTAGCACCTTCATGGGTCATTACTGTTTCTCACATCTCATTGGTTCCTCTCGATTAGAAGGAATCTCTCTTGGTGGCGTTTTTACTGGTTGATGAATTATTATAATCCTCGCTGTGCTTCTGGAAACTCCAGAAACTCTTGAGCTTCACTTACATTCCTCAATTCTTGGATTATTAGGCAAAAACAAAAGGTATTTTTAAAAGTGGCACCAGGAGAGTCCGAAACCTCGACTCATTTTCATCAACAGGCGGATCGTTCTGGTTCCTTTCGCCTCTTATTAACATCCTCCTGCATTTATAAACCTGCAAAATATGAAATCAAAATGTTCCTAACTCATTCTCCTGAAAGAAGTCCAAATAAACCCAAAGTCTGGAGAGGCTTAAATGGGACGACTTTAAGAAATGTGATCCAGACCAGACTGCGTTTGTGACTCAAAGGTTTGGTTCAGCGAAGACACACAAACTCCGACCTTTCATCCTGGATTTTCATTTATTCACATAAGTTTGAATTTTCTTCTGCAGAATTGCTTTCATGTTTTCTCTATTGGTGGGTAACATCTAACTGATGTTTTCTGGAGTCTGAAAGTCCTCTGTAACACTTTCATGATGTTTCTCATCTGTTCTTAGTCCTTTCTGTAAGTTGAGATCAGTAAGCCTACTTCATGTTGTAGGACAGGTCCTATAAAAGTGGCTCTTCATGCTGCAGCATGTCGCTCGTGAAACTGAAGTCAGTTTTCCGAACATCTAGTTAATCACCGTTTCACTTATTCATGTAAACCCAGGCTGGCTTGGATGCGTCTTTCTCTAACTGTAGCTTCATAAGGAGTTAATTTATTTGACAAAAGATTATCAAAATTGTTTGTTTTATGATTGGAAGTTCAGATTTTAACAGAAGTCAGGCGGTGTTTTATGTTACGCATCACATTCATCCCACTTAAAAGAGGAAGCGAGATTTCTTCTTTTAAAAAAAAAAGTAATTACATGTGAAAATGCTTTGCTGCACATGTTTTGTTTGCTTTTTAAGAAAAATAAAGCCATGAACCACATCTGGTGGATCACCCACCAAACCGTGACGCGGCTTTCAGTTGTGATGAGTCTTTCTGGTGACGACCTGTCGTCACGGCAAATCCCATCTGGATGAAACCATGACGTCAGGCCGGCTCAAGCAGGAAAACTCCACACACCTCCCTGTCGGAGCAACACTCGAGTCCTTATTTTGATAGATAAAGCCCGTCTGTGGAGATGGAGGCTGCTGTGAAAGCCAGCCTGCGCCGCATGGAGGGTCGTTTTCGCCCCGATTTGGCCTGTGTTTGGTGTGAAAGCGCCATGCAGACAGCAGGTCTGCCTTACAGCTCTCTGCTAGCTTAAATAAACATTCAGATCCTCCCTTCACCCTCACACTCTGCAAGGCAGCGCGCTCCCTCCCCCTCTGCTGTGATTTTCCCTTTAAAAATACACAGAAAGAAACAGGAGAGGTGTTTTCTCTTCGTATTTTTGTTCCTTTCTCCCTGCTGTCACAGGGATGGAGTTAAAAGCCACTCTGGCGTACTTTATTCAAAGGCCAAAGTTCACGACCAACTGTAAAATTTCCGCCTGATAAAAATCAAACCAATAAAAACTCCCGCATGGATGCCACTCAGCTTGCTTCAGGGATCCTGTCAGGACATGCCGTATAAACTCTGAGCTCCTTCTTTTACTGCGTGTGCAGTTTGGCTGCCGAGGTTTGGTGAATTAATCCGAGGTCGTACGTGTTGCCTGAAATCCTCCTTTTATTCCTCTGACAGCCCAGGACTTGGCTGGAGTCTGAATCCTGTTTTATGAGGTTAAGAAAACACACTCCCCCGATGCATCACTCCGAGCAGATCCTGCCGAGGCCTCAGGGACTTGAAAGTTGCTGCGGTTCAAGTGAAAACATGAACATCCTCGCAGGCCGGCAGCCGTTTTCTTTCTTTCAGAGGCTGAGATTTCACAGCAGCATATCTGGTTGCATCAAAGGCCGTCAGTCATGTGCTCGTCTTTCTCCTCCACCTTTTATCCCTTCGGAAATGCGACTCCGGCGCTGCATGCTTCTTTCTAGCCTCCCCCCTCCTCCCCTCTCCTCTGCTCCTCACGCTTTTCTCGCCTGTGCTCCGGCGTCCGCCGCCCTCTGTGAAGTCACATGTGAAAGTGATCAGCCTAATCCCGATCACCAGCTGTGTTTAACCTACTTTGGATCGGGAGCGCTCGGCTGCCCCTGCTTTGGCTTTTTGTTTGAACGGCATCAGCATGAACACGGGACGCATGCAGGAAGCGTGACCCGCCGCACTCAGACACACTGGCTCTTGTGTGTTTTTTTCTGACATTTGTAGCGACATGCAAACTCTAACAGGCTGTGGTATGCGCTATACTGCCTCATAACTTTACATAATATCTCTGGTCTTAATCTGATTACTGCGACCTCTTTACAGTGCAGTGGGAACAAAAACGTCAACACTTTGTACATTTATTACAGCCTCAAACCTTGAACTTGCTCTACATAATCAAACCACACCTGTTGTTTTAATGGTGATCCTCTGAGTGCCACTATCATTTTTATTAGTTGCATGTTTATATATGGTGGAAGTTTTTAGATATCTGGAGGAGGTTGGTAGTTTCTAAAATGAAACTTGTGACTTTTTGATTTCTCATAATCAAAAATACTTTTTCCATCCTTAAGGGAAATTATGAAATGTTGCTGTAGCTCATTTAGATAAAGAGTTATTGTAGATAGTAAAATGTACAGCTTTAACCTAACTAGTAGTCAGAGATTGACTTGACTGAACTGATTTTGTCCTGACAGATTCGATAATTGACTTGTAGAAAATGACTTGTGACCATTTCTGCACATCTTGCTTCTTCCCATCTTTTGTTAAACATCAAAAAGTGACATTTTTAGTACCTTTTAGAGCTTAAGACTTTTAACGGTGTGATTTTCAGGTGTTTAAAATCTGAAAGTCCTTATTGCAAACCTGCTGACATAAAATCAAACACACGTTCCTGGAGTTCAGAAATCAACAGCAGCTGTCCTCTAGGTGTTACTGGTGTAACTTCATGAGTTAGAATTGTTTTTATGTGTTGTTATTGATACTAGATATCCAGGATAGCTTGGGAAGGTTTGACTTTCACATTTCATTCTTTTCCCACGCTCTTGTAGCGTATAATTAAAGTCCACTGCTTTCTGTTTTTTTCTCCAAATATCCACAATAGCAGTCATGAGTTCTCTAATGTCATTTTTACCAATTATGACAGAGCTATCATAGCTGAGCTGAATGTCATTCTCTGATCATTAGACACTGGACTTTATTATATGAAGTCAAACTTAACTTGGAATTACTTTCTCAAACATCAGTATTGGTTTCTTCAACATAAATATTGTAACATTTGGTGCTAGAAAAGGCAATAATCTAAGATTGAACAACCAATAATATGTTGTCTAACCTCAAGAAGAAGCTAAAATGAGACTTTTATGATTTTCACACAGCTAAATTATTTCTCGTTTTACCAGGAAGAAACCCAACAGTTGTTCCTCGGTGATGAGGATGGGCCTGAAATCATTTGTGCTTGAAGGAATGACGTTTGAAGCATATCTGGGACCTTCTTTGGCCCCGTAGCGCTGAGAAATTAAAGTTTGTGACGCACATGTAGCAGAAGTTGGCTGCTGTAGATAATGAAGTGTTTTCGTGCAGCCGTTTCCTCTGTTTGTAATGTAATTAAATGGCAGTCAGCTGGAACAGTGGAGGTCAGGCGGAGGTCTGGAAAACTACATCGAGGACTGATTGTAGGGCTGGAGAAACGTCACGGCTTCGTTAAAACATCTAATTCCTGAAAAACATGCGAGATGCTTCCAGATCACAAGGATTATTTTAAAATGCAAGTGTGGAAAAGCATAAATGTAACGTTAATGCTCTATTCCTTAAAGAAAAAGTGGAGTCATTTTTAAACCATCTTGTTATTTTGTGAGACAAAGGCCAGGTCTTATTGAACTGATGATACCAAGACCGTGTGAAAACATGTTTGCAAAAACTAATTGGAAGGAAAAAAAAAAAAATCAACTAATATCACAACAAAACCAACTGCAGGTCTTGTTTTCTCATCATGAGTTGCTTGAATTCAGGTCGTTGTTGCAACAAATTAATCCCAGATCTCGTTTTGTCAAGATGAAATATGGAGATTTTCCACAACGAAACGACTAAAGATTGTTTTGTAGTATAGATTAGTGAGATTTTTAGATTTTTTACCAATAGTTTTTCAGGTAATGCATTGCAGAATGTTATCTGAAAAGCTAAACCTAAAGCAGAGGTTCGCAGGAGCCTCTGCATCTGTAAAGCTCTTGATTTGCAGTTTTTGGAGAAATCAGAAAATAAAAAGACACAAAGTAAAGAGTAATCAGTGGATTTCTAAGCTTTTCTCTGTGTTTTTTCTCTCCGGCTCGTTGGCTTCCAGCTGGCAGGTTTCCTATCTCAGATTCAAGCTCAGGCCGCCCTCTGGGCTTTGACTTAATTTGAAATAAATGGATCCAAACCCTGCTGGGTCTGCAGCCTCCCCTCAGCCAAAAAAAACTTCCCTGAAATCCGGGCCGAACTCCCACAAGTCCGGACAGCAGAAGGATGAAATAAAGCAATAAAACCTCTGGGTAAAACCACCAGAAGGCGTGTTGTCACCTTCTCTCTTCCTTCTGCTTCTCCACAGGATCCAGGACCTTCGCCTCCCTCCCCGATCCTGGGCCAGAAGCCGCTGCAGCTCATCGAGCTGAAAGCCAGGGGGCGCTTCGGCTGCGTCTGGAAGGCCCAGCTGCTGAACGAATACGTGGCGGTGAAGATCTTCCCCATCCAGGTGGGACCTCCTCACCTGGACCTGCGCTGGGTTAGCAGCAGAGTGGTGAAGCTGACGGCTGACTCTTCTTCTTCTGGCGCAGGACAAGCTCTCCTGGCAGAACGAGTACGAGATCTACAGCGTGTGCGGCATGAAGCACGACAACGTGCTGCAGTTCATCGGCGTGGAGAAGAGGAACAACAACCTGGACCTGGAGCTGTGGCTCATCACCGCCTACCACGACAAGGTTCAGCAATCAGTCGATCAATCTGTCAAGTTTATTTGTGCATAAAAGACGCCACACAGTAAACCACTAACATTTTATTTATAATGGTTCTGAACAGGTGGATTTTAGTGTAGAGTGAAAGGAACTCGGTGTTTGTTCTAGATTTGCGGTGCATAGAAGCTGAATGCTGCTTCTCCATGTTTGGTTCTTGGGGTGCAGAGCAGACCTTTAAGCAGCAGATCTTTAAGTCGTTCAGTGATTTATAAACTAACAACAGTATTTTAAAGTCTATTCTCTCAGACTTTGGCTGATGTTCTCTGTCTTCCTGGTTTTAGTCAGAACGCCAGCAGCAGCAATTAATGCGATGAGTTTCTCTAGATCTTCCTTTAATCCTGTAAATGTTCTTCAGGTGACAGAAGATCGTCTTTGTAACTGTCTTTATGTGATTATGAAGGTTCAGGACAAATTTCAGGCCTGATCTCGAGTTTCCAGCTGAAATAATTCAATCTGTGCATTGAATCTAGATAATTCCTCTTCAGTTTTGTTTCTGTTCAGCTGGAGACAGTTATGGTTAAAGGTTAATAATCGACTCTGTTCTTCCTGCATCTTCTAAAGTGGATCTGCTGGCTCTAAGGAGGCTTTTTTGCATCAAAATGGTTGAAAAATGTCCAATTTATTCTCGATGTGGTGGCAGAGCTCCAGCAGAGCTGCAGAATTTCTTTAGAGGCTCTCCTCTGAAGCGGTGGTTGCACAGTTCAGCGGCGTCTTCACGCTTGATTTATGCCTTGATATTCGATGCATCCGAGTAGCTTTGTGTGGTGAAGTCTGCATGCAGAGGCTTGCTTTAAATTTCCTGCAAAACTCCCCGAGTTTCAGTCTTCTCATGTAGTCGCAACGTGGATATCGAAGACGGGATTCACAGAGAAAATGACTGACTGGTAATTTCAGGGAGAAAAAGTCAAACATGTCAGAAAGAAGAACATAAAAGTCCAGGTGATTTTTTTTAACTAAAGCTGAGTTAATCAGTTCATTTGTAGGAGCCATCTGCCCTCTAGTGGTCATTATCTATAACCACACCAGTCTTTAATGAAAATAAATTATTTCTTCTTGTATTTTTGCTCCTATAATGCCACAGATTTTGTTTGTTTTATCTAAAGCTAAATAATCTCACATTTATTCCCCATTCTGATCTGCATTCATTTGTTGGTAAACAGCATTAATGTTTTCCTTCTCAATAAATCAACACAGTGTCATCAGAGCAGATTGCACTTATCTAGTATTTGACTAGATAATCAAATCTAAGTTTAGATGGCAGTATAAATAATGGTACCATGTTAATTTTTTGTTTTTTTTTATCATTTTCTTTTGTGATTTGCTTGTTTTATATTGTATTTTTTATTTAATGTGCATTGTTTTCCCTTAAAGGTCATGGAGACACTTTTTATTCAGTTTAATTTACATTTGGTTTGAGTTTTTTACCCCAACTTTATTACATGTATTTGTTATATTACATTAGTTTTTTGTTTTTTTTTTTACTTAAAGCTTATTTTTTTTGTATTTTAATCTTTCCGATTTTGATGTTTGAGCTGAAGTGAAATCTTTATTTCAAACATGTAAAATGTCAAATGAAATAAATGAGAAAACTGATAGAAAAACAAAACCTTTACATCCAGTTCAAGTCGTAGTAAGAAGCCGAAACCTATTGAAAAACATATTGAATTTGCTGTAATTTATAACAACAGTTAAAGAAAATGCATCTAAAAAGATAATTGCAGAATTTTATTTTATTTTTTTATCAAACACTGGAGGGCAGAAGCTGATTCCAGGCTGTTTTCTAGCTGAAACTGACCTCTGTCTCTGTGCGTGTGCAGGGCTCCCTGACCGACTACCTGAAGGCCAACGTCGTGTCCTGGAACGAGCTGTGCCACATCGCCCAGTCGGCGGCCCGCGGCCTGGCCTACCTGCACGAAGACATTCCTGGACACAAAGACGGACACAAGCCGTCCATCGCTCACAGGTAGCAAGAAGTAAATCAATTAAAACGAGCTCAGTAACTTACATTCGCATGATTTATCATTTCTCTCTCTCAAAAACTGGATGATAAAAGTGTTTAATGTGGTGCTGACAGAGACTTCATAAGTCATTTATTATGTATATTTAAAATCTCTTCCAGATCCGGTGTTAAATGTTTATTAGAGCTTAAAGTTTATTGATCTTTGAGAATGTCTTCTTACATTATTCTGCCATTACTATTATATTACTCCTTCCACACCCTGCCACGTTGCAGAAACCTGAAGTCATTTTTGTTTTGTTTTTTCCTTTTCAGGGATATTAAGAGTAAGAATGTTCTGCTGAAGAACAACCTGACGGCCTGCGTCGCTGACTTTGGCCTGGCTCTGAAGTTTGAGGCTGGAAAATCAGCAGGAGACACACACGGACAGGTGACGTGAACTCCTCCTGAGGTTTCGCCTCTCCTGCTAAATCCTTACTCCTCTGATCATTCCCTCCTCTCCTGCAGGTTGGAACCCGCCGCTACATGGCTCCTGAAGTCCTGGAGGGCGCCATCAACTTCCAGCGCGACTCCTTCCTGCGCATCGACATGTACGCCTTCGGCCTGGTCCTGTGGGAGCTGGCGTCTCGGTGCACCGCCGCAGACGGTGAGGGCGACGCAGCCGCCTCGGCCGCTTCCAGCAGAGGAGCTGGGCTTGACTTGTTTGTGTCTGCAGGGCCTGTGGATGAGTACATGCTGCCGTTCGAGGAGGAGGTGGGCCAGCACCCGTCTCTGGAGGACATGCAGGAAGTGGTTGTCCACAAGAAGCTGCGGCCCTGCCTGCGGGACTGCTGGCAGAAACACACGGTGAGCTCCCGACGCCTTCAGCCATTCATTGGTCATTTTATTCTCATTTTAGTAATTATCCAGGTAAAAAAAAAGACATAAATTCAAATGAAAATGTAAGCGTATAGAAAGTTTAGTGAAAGGAAGAAATGTGGGATAAAATCAGCTTTGGGGTGTTTTATGCTATGTTATATTATTATGTTATTAAGTAATCTTACATTATATCATATGTTAAAATGTTACATTAAATTGTTTTATTTCATTATGTTACATTATATAAAATATGTTACATTATATTAAATAAAAGAAAATACATTCATTGGAAAATTTTAATTCCCAGGAAGTTTAGTGGAAGGAAGAAGTCTGGGATTAGATGGTTATATATTATGTTTTGTTTGTTATATTTTGTTATATGTTACAATGTTGCATTATATAGTTATATTATGTCATATATGTTACATTGTGTTATATTAGAAATAAGTTCTGTGAAAAATTTAAATACCTAGAAAGCTTAGTGGAAGGAAGAAG
This sequence comes from Poecilia formosa, assembly GCF_000485575.1. NCBI lineage: Eukaryota > Metazoa > Chordata > Actinopteri > Cyprinodontiformes > Poeciliidae > Poecilia > Poecilia formosa. The sequence continues at coordinate 35,770 of NW_006800168.1, read as the reverse complement.
TATGGCATGGATAATGTCAGCCTAGATGTTTATTATGTTGTATTAAATTATAATATATATTTTATATTATATTGTTACATTATTTATTGTTTTATGTTGTACTATCTTATGTCATATCACATCATATATCTATTGTGTCATATTAGAAATAAAAAAATTCTGTGAAACATTTAAATAACTAGGAAATTTAGTGGAAGGAAGAAGTGTAGTATGAAAAGGATACAAGGATACAAGGATAACATTCTTCAGTATGTTATATTACAAAAATCATGTTTAATTGTTTTATTATGTTATATTGGATAAATTCAGTGAAAAATGTAAGTACCTAGAAAGTTTAGTGGAAGGAAATGTGTAGTATCAAAAGGTACAACAAGGATAACTTATATTATGTTATATTATATCGTCGACTTCCTAAAATAATGGCCAAAGTCATTTTTTGCCAAAACAGGATTTAGGGGGAAAATGACTTTATTTTCGGAAGGTGAATATCTGTTATATTATGAACCCTGGAGATGTAGCTGTGACCTTTAACCCCTGCCGCCCCCCAGGGCCTGTCCATGCTGTGTGAAACCATCGAGGACTGCTGGGACCACGAGGCCGAGGCGCGCCTGTCCGCCGGCTGCGTGGAGGAGCGCATCAGCCAGATGCAGCGCCAGGCCCCCGTCATCGGCCCTGAGGAGATCGTCACTGTGGTCACCATGGTGACGAACGTTGACCTCCCGCCCAAGGAGTCCAGCTTATGATCGGCTAGTCAACCCAGAGGGGGAGCGACCGTCCGACCCTGGTTGGTCGACTTCCTGTCCTCCCCCTCCCCTCTCTCTTTTGTTTTTTTTAACGTTTGTCTTCTTCTTTGGTTCCTCACCGCATCGAGTCGAGATCCACCTAATTTTGATACGTGTGCCTGAGGATTTTCTGCTTCTTTTTTCTCCTTCCACCAAGCGGGACGATGACGCTTGAAGGGAAAAAACAAAACAAAACAAAAGCGACTATAAACCCCCTGGTTTGATCATGTATTGTTTTTCTATCCACACGCGAGACGAACTCGGAGAAACCTCACTGAACTCTCAGCGCATTTTAGTGTTAAAAACCAGAAGAAGAAGAAAGAAAAAAAAACAAGAAGCTGTTCTTCTTCTGAAATGACGATCGTTCTGCCAACAAAGCAACGGCTTCTGAATGTTTATAGTGTAATGCTGCTGTACATAGTGAATCACGGAGCCAGACCACCTGGTAATCATCTTCACGGGGGAGGGGGGTCCATTTCCAAACCATGCGCCTCCTTCAGCCAGCTATACCTCAGTTCAGACGCTCACAGTTTCACCCTTCCTGCTCCCTTTGGTTTCAACTTGTTGCTCGATCAACAAGTAGAGTTGAGAACTGGATATTTGTTGTTTTTATTCTTCTTTCAAACGAGCCGCTCAGTATTCGCCAGCTTGCTTCTGACCCGGTTGTTCGGTTACTCTCTTTTTGATACACCTCAGGAATCTTTGCTACTCGATTTAGTTTCTCCCATTCAAAACTCCGCTTTTCGCTTCAGACCCCTCGACTTCTGCGAACCTTGTAGACGCAGCCGGTGGAGCCCCTCCCCCCACTTCCTCCTCCTCCATCCTGGTGCCATTTCTTACCTGTCTGTATTAGTTACTCTCGTCGATGTCAGGCCAAACGGATGTACAAGACGTTTTTGAGGGACGTTGAACACTGGTGCCGGCATACCTGCAGTCTCCTCAAGCTTCGGGGCGGTTTCACGGGACGCAGTTCGACGAAAACGGAGTGAAACATGAGGAAACTTCTTCCAGAGGAGAGGGAAAAAACCCAAACACATCACTAAATGCAGTTATAGCCACCAGGTTTCCACATAACACGGGTATAAATGTCACTAACTTTGGGCTTTTAACCCTCTGAGTCTTAAGTTTCAAATCTCCGCCTGGATATTTTTGCTTGTTTTATTTGTACGAAGTTCTTTAAATGTCCTGTGAGTAAATATATTTGCCCATTTTTTCCATAACAACTGGAACTTTCAATATCTAGCAGTTATTTTACCAATTTACCGTCTGTCAAATGAGGGGTGAAATTACCGTAATAACTCGATATTGGCTGTAAAGCGCAACGTCTTTTCAGAAACTGTAAAGTGTCGCAGAATTACACATGCGGGCTGAAAGGGTTAATTATTTATTCAAAAATATATAAACACACCAAAATTTAAGCTACAAAACTAAATAGATAACAGTTAGTAAAATCTAGTTGTTTTGTGAAATCTTAATATAACTTAAGATCCAAACATAAATTGGGCTTTGGATTGTTGCCTTAATGAAAGAAAAATATATATTTTTTATATTCTTGGCCAAATTGCTGCCAGTTGGGGGCCGAACAAAATCATTTCAAGGGCAACAAATGGCCCCTGGGCCACATATTGGACACCAGTGTCAAAATCTGAGAGAACCTGAGGGTCAAAAAAAATTACGCAACAATTAATTAAGCAGCAAAACTTTGATTTAACAAATAAAGTAGTTATATTTGTTGTTTAAATTATTCTAGATCCAATCCTAGGTATTGATTGGGGGAAAAAACGTATTAATTCTGAGAAATTATATTTTCTTATCACTCTCGATTCTTATATCTTTGTGTTTGTCCCTCAGCATGACAGCACTCCACCGTGCTTAACACTTAGTGAACGTTTTAGTCTGTTTCTTTTTATCTGAAATCCAAAGTTTGGGTTTTTGACGCCACATCTGAGCAACTTTTCCTTGAATACAGATGAATTTACATCCTGACAAAGATCCTTAAGCTCCAAAGCCCAAAATTAACGACAATTATCCTTATGAGTTTATGCAAACTTCCACTTTAAATTCAGTTAAAATCCAGAAACTTAGAGCTTGAGATAAATCTGCGCACGGTTTTCTTGCAACAACAACACAGCAAACCTGAAGGAAGTCGAAGCCATCATTTTATTTCCACTCTGTAGCACGAGATCAGCGTCTGTTGCTTCCTTTCTGCTGCCGCTGCCGTGTCAAACGCAGCTCTCCTCAAAGGTCAGGGACGAGAAAAAGAAACCTCCAGCAGCCCTTCAATAAGCACTACCTCACTCGCAGGGATTCATTTTGGGGTAGAAGAGTGGCAAACGAACCAAAATCAGGAAGAAATCAAGACGACGATTGAAAGCTTCCATCGGTGCGAGTTGAAGTTGGAGAGAAGTTTCCTCACTTTCACTCACTTAACTCAGAAAATCCCAGAAAATTGTGTCCTCAAATGCAAAAGCTCAAGCAGCGTTTGAGCCCATTTGGATATTTAACCGCTGTAAAAACGGATCAGCTTCAACTGCGATCAGGAAACCGACCCCAGCCGATAAACACCATTCAGGGATTCAGTACTATGCTTTTCTAAGTTCTAGCGAGTTTATATGCAACCAGTGCCGCAAACTTTACCCTACACCTCTGTAGGATCTGCTGCAGGAGTGGCTTTCAATACACACACACAAATACCTTGTAGCATTTTAGTTTTTTTTTTTTTTTTTTAATCCGTGACCTTGCATATTGATATGTCGTATTTATTTTTTGATTTTTTTTTTTTTTTTTTTTTTCCTGGCCTGAGGTTTCGGGGCTCAGGTGCGACTCTCGATAAAGTCACGCGGAGTTGGCACGTTTTGCGGTTGTTTGTCGTCGTCGTCGTTATTACGGGGCTGTGGGTGGGTTCTAATTCAGGAAATATTTTCATTAATTCACAAAGACAGTAGATATAAACTGTAACATGCTTCTTTCTATTCAGTCTATGGACAAACGACCGAAAATGAATGTTCTACAGACTCCTGGATTCTATATAAATATATATATATATATATATATAAATATAAATATATATATAAAGTGTGTTCTTTGATGGATTGAGCCCGGCCCTGTGTAACTGTAGAGGGCCTCGCATTCGGCTGGTGTCGTGTGATTGTGCCCTGTCCTGTAGAAAATGGTAAAAGCAACACGTTTGGGTATTCATTTATGCACCAAACAATTCAGTTTATTAAATTATATCCAGTTTATGTTCACCAACGCTCAACAAAAGCAAAACTTGTTTGCCATTTTGCCAAACCACCGTCGTCTCCCTCTCAGGTTTGGTTAAATCTGCCACATGAAGGTGTATGAATGGGTTTCTGAGCATGCAGGCTTTTACGGTTTTCCACAGTGACCTTCTCCAGCCCAGCACCTCACATTGCTGTGCGTATAAACTTCCCGTGAAACATTTGTGTCTTGTTGCCCCACTATTTTAGGCAGTCTAGGATCTGTACAGACATAATTACCCGTTCTTGACTATATACTCTGAGCTGAATCTTTCTAAGTGCGTGTTGAACTTCAGTGTTTCCTCTACATTCACTTTGTGTGTGAAAGTTGCCCGTTACTATGGTAAAAACAAAAAAGAGAAAAAATTCTTTAAAAAACAGCTCATGTTTGTGAAGCACTTGAATTAAAAGGAAATAATCAACATTAAGCCTGAGGCGTTCCTCAGGGCGGCTGTTTAGTTACCCTAACTTTTGTTTTCAAAGAGCCATTGCAATACTTCCTAATGTGAAATTACAATCATCTACCACGAGTGTTTCCAGGGTTCCTACACAGTAAAGCAAAGTTTGGTGTGGAAAAAGCATTTTTATCCTATTATCTGGTATTTCTGTCATGATGGTGGGGTTGAAATTAGCAAATTAACTCATTACTTTCTCGGCACAATGAGATAATTAAGCACCAATCTTCACGTCTTTTCGTCTGGACATAAGAAAATTAAACATATTTTAGCCTAAGTTTTAAAAAATGGGATAATAAAACGGAACTGAGCCGTTGCAAGACAAAAAAGGGTTTGATTTCTGATTGTTTCATCCTTTAAGATGAGGATATAATCAGAAATAATGAAGCTGACAGTCTGAATATCAAAATAATTCAGTAGTACAAGTCTTAGTAAGAGCTATAGTAATTTATGTAAGCTCCTGTCATATCAAGAAAGTGAAACCAATAAGAAAATTTGATTAATGTGTTGAGATGATGGAATAAAAACAAGCTCATCTTTTCAAAATATTTACTTTAAGATGATAAGAAAGGAATAGTAATAAAGGACTCCATATCAGCATAATAAAATAAATTCTTATTTTGATATGAAAAAATAAAATCTGGACATTGTAGGTCTTATCTTGGGATAATTAAAAAAACTAAACTCTAACATGTTAGCTTGAATGATAAAACGGCTTTAGTTCTTTTATTTTGAAGTGAGAAAATGAAATTCAGATCAACAAGCTAAATATCTTGTTTATCTCCATCACACCACCTTAATCTTTATGGTGAATTGGTAAAATAATACTGAACTTTGAGCTGTGTAGGAGCCCTGCTTCATCCCGCATTGATCTCCTGTTTCCCCCCCAACTGTTGGTAAGGACTTTAGAGGAAACATTGAACCTCGATGACTAGAGAAACACAAACACTACAGCTGTTTTTCACCCCACATTTCTCCAGACTCTGAAGTGGCAGCGCTGATCTGAGATCTGCTGGAACTGTCTCTAATGATGGCGACGGAGGGTTTCTGAAGCTCAAACCAATGAGCAAATTGATTTTTTGTTTAGTTTTTTTTGTTTTTTAACTGTGACTGTAAATTTCGTGTTGCAAAAATAATGTGAAGATAGAAAGCTATCTGGAATGTTAAGAAGAAGCAGAGAAAAGTATTAGAGCAGCGTAGAAACCCTGGAAACATCAGAGAGAAGACGACTGATCCCCGATCAGCGCTGTGGCTCTCCGCCGACGTTAACATGGTTTTTATCAGCTGAAGTGATCCACGTGATGTAAATAAATGTGTTTTTAGATTGTGAACGCTCACTCTCGTCTTTATTGTGTCTCAGGTTGATTTGTTTGAAAACTGAAGTCTCGTTTCAGGTGGAATTATCACAGAAATTTACATTTTCAGGGATAATTAGTTGATTTTCCCTGCATGTTTTGACAGATTTTAAACCTAAAATTCAGAAAACACAATCATCTTTTTAAAGAGGAGTTATTTTGGGTGCTTTTTTGTGTGAAAATCCTTCAAATAAAACTTTTTTTTTTCATTGCTGCTGCACAATATCACACTGAAACATTTCAAAATACTTCCATTAATCACGGCATGATTTTCTGCCGCCACCATATTTGTCAACCTTATCCACCAGGTTAGAAATGTTGAAAACTCACCAGACCAGAGATCTTCCTTCCACAGAACTTTCTCGCTGGTGTTTTCCTTGGTATAGAGTCTGCAACTTTTGGACCTTCTGTATTACAGTAATCAGCTAAAGTTTTAAATATTTAAGCAGTTTTTTCATGTAATAAATATTTGACAACATAATCACATGGAAAAAATATTGGCATTGCTTCAGATCTATTTGTAATTAAGTAATAACCTTTATAACCTTTATAAATAACCTTTATCATACAGGTTATTATTTGGAGGCCATTGTTTGCAGATTTGTTCTAAACTCTGTTGCAGTAAATGGTGTTTGCACATAAACGCCTCTAGGTGGCAGCAGAGAGGACCTTCAAAGCCAAAATCAGATCCTAGATTCAGTAAAAAAAAAACAACAGATACGATGAAAGTAGCATTTATTTTCTTTAATAATTTATTGTGAATATTTGAAACTATTTTAACAAACGTCTAAAGTCTAGGCGAACGCCGACGTGGCCCACTGCTTGACGTCCGTGGGACACTGAGGATACTTCTGCAGCGCCTCCATGATCTGACTGTGGTCCAGCATCAGCCTCATCAGCTGAAACTCCCTCTGGGTTTTAGCCGAGGCGCCATCGGCAGGTCGGATCAGCTCCAGCTGCTGCAGATGCTCGAAGGCCTGCGGTGGGGGGGGGGGGACGTAACTATGACAACGAGGTCTACCTGGGAAGCTTGGTTGGTAAATCGGACGGAAACTTACCTTCATGATGATTGGCTGCTCAAAGTTATACATGGAGTTGGACTTCCTCTGCAGGAACTTCTTAAACTCTAAATGCAAAGAGAGCAAGTTATTAACCGCTTTTCTCGAGGTCACTTCAAAATGTGTTTGCCTGAGCTTTAGGTTTTGGCATCCAGAAATCAGAAATTTGTGTTTTTATTTCGCAGAATCAATATTTTATCTACAATGATCGACTGTTTTGGTCCATCTTGTCTAAATATATAAACAAAAAATATAATGAGGTTTATTATTTGGAGTCTAAAGTGACATAAGTCAAGTTTCTCAAACTCTAAATCTGATTGGTTGATCAGCCCTCAGTGACGTCTCCTCCCTCTAGAAACACACTTTTCATTAAGTTCACATTTCTGTTTTTAAAAATAGCTTTTATAAATATATATACATTCTAATTTTAAAATGTCACGTTTTCATTAAGTCTAAAATCTTATAAATAAAGGCTTCCCATGTTTCCATAGTGGTTTTCACTGTGATTTTCTTGAGTCCTAAAGCATTAGAGACGACTTTGCAACCCAGATTGATTTGTCAATGAGTTTGTTTCCTACCTGCTAGTGACTCAATGGATGATGTGTTGCTTTTTCAGATCTTTTACCTCATATTTTTCCTACTTTGTGTCACCATAAGAGTTCCTACGATTTCACAGCACTGAATATTTAAACAGTTAAAGCGTTTGTTTTTTTTTTCCCCGTTTATGCTCATGTTGGTGTGAAACCTGAAGCTGAATTATTCTGCAGAAAACAGAACTTATAGTGACTTTCTTTATCTTTGCATTGACGTCTGCAGGCCTACCGTTGTGAACCATCTGCAGATTGAACGGCTCTCCTTCATAGACGTCGTTGAGGTGCTTCATGGCGATAATCAGGCACAGCTCCAAGATCGATAAACCTACCAGAGAAGAAGAAAGTCTCGGGTTTAATTTGGCTGTGAGACTCCGGGCGGGACTCGGGTGAGCTGTTTTACCGTGGAGCATGTTTGCGTTGGCGTCGGCGAGACAGAAGCGACTGGCGTCCAGGAGATCCGTCGGCGTGATGGACGGCCTGGCCACCGAGACTCGACTCAGACACAACATCTGAAAGGAATACGTTTCCTTCTTTTGGAGCAGCAGGACATTGAATAATTCAGAAAAATCTTTCACATGTGGATAAAACCTACAGCTGGGGTTTTGAGAAAACGCTCTCCATTGAAAAGTTTTAAATGGTGGCCATGGTCATCAAGGAAATTTGATTTTTGCTCTAAATTATTCAACATTTATCCATGATGGAGACTTTTAGTGCAAAATCATTCATAACTGGATTTACAGAAATAATATTTACTAATAGTTTTTTGATTTTACAATACAATTGTGCATTAGAATCATCGTAGATAGAAAAAAAGAATAAATTTCCACCAAAAAACTCAAGGCCTCAAAAAAACACAAAAAAACCCAGAAATTTCTGAGCTCCAAAAGTTTAAAATCTGTGAGAAGAAAATCTAGAAAAGAAACTTTCACATTTTCTGAGCTCATAAAATCAAAATGTTTGCCTTTTGGAAATTTTCCAGAAGTTTTCTGAAATTTCCCAGTTTTCTCTAGAAAATCTTTTAACCTGAACATTTCTGATTTTCTGGCATAAATGTACATTTTTCTAGATGAATATGTTTGGTGTGAAATCACAGCCTACATACCTTCAACCATAGAAATCATTTGTATTTTCTTGATCTCGTGTTTCCTTTTTCTGTTTTATATTTTTCAAAATGTAAAATATATGTTTGCACTAGTGTCTGCAGTACTTACTGCCAGTAAAGATTAGCAAAAACTATTGCAAAACCACTAAAAGATTTTTAAAAAATAGTGGAACTTAACACAGGAATATTAGCAGAAGCTAACGCTAACCACCAAGACGACAAATACAAACATTTCATGGTTGTATCCACACTTGAAAGATTTTTACAGTAATTTTTACGGTAATGTGCTGCTTTATTTATCTCACCAGCAGCATGTGCAGGGAGCGGAAGTCCGTACTGGAGTTGAAATGTCTCTGCAGAACCTCTTCAGCCGATTTGTCCTCACACAGAGTCTGCAGGAGACAAAGTCAAGATCAAGAAATCCTGTTTCCGTTTCAGGACTTACTGACTCACCGTCACGGCGGCGTTCCACTCCTGAGCGAACTTTCCATCCGGGAAGTCGTCCGGCAGGCTGAGCTGATCCCGGATCCGTTCCAGGTACTGGGGGAACGTCAGCTTGCTCAGCAGGTACATCTGACGGTGGGAAAACCGAGACTTCACCCGCTTCTCCAACAGCTCCAACACATCCTGGAAGAAAGAACCCGGAGAGACATTAAAATCCATTTTATTTATGGTTTTGGTTGTGTGAAGTCTTATATTTCCATTCGGTTTATTGTTTTATTTTTATTTATTATATTTAAAATGTCTTCCAGCTGCAGCGTGGCATATTCTGTACAAAATTAAAGTTTGCCATTATGAAAATGATCTGAAAATGACAATATTATTATTGTGCATCGCAATAATTTCTGGGACAATTTATTGTATAGACTGTGACAGGCTTTGTCACATTTGTCATATTCTAGACATTTCAAAATAAGTGAATAAAATGAGAAGAAATTGAATTGGGTGGAAATCTGGTGGGTTTTTTGTGTCGTTACAGCGCCACCAATTGGCCCGGCAGACCTACTACACCATTTTCTGTGGCAATGCATCCTATTTTAATCCTTTACAAAAATGTGCCTTAGAAATTATATCTTGTCAAAAGTGCTAGATAAAGTTTGACCTTTAACCTCAGTAATGCATGTATGCATGACCCACCAGTCTGCAGGTGAGGCCGACTACAGCGACGGGCGCCTGGGCAGACTGGGAAACATCAAACAGGTTGTAGAGCAGAGTCTGGTTCTTGTGCTGGGCGAACAGGTCGAACTCGTCCAGGACGAACAGCACCGGACGGCTGCTGCTGCGATCGCCTTTCTTCAACGCATCCAGCAGGAAAGTCAAGTTCTCCGCAAAACTTCCCTGAAGTCAGACAGAAATCTGGTTTGAAGCAGTTTTCTTGCAGAAACTCCTGCTATAAAGCCTGTCGTTACTCACAAACACTTTATCGCCAACAACGTTCTCCAGCTGGAGCTGCCTTGTTATTTCTTTCAGAGCTATTCTGTCGTCCGTCTGCAGGAGGCCTGAAAACAGATGAAAGGATGCATGAAAACCGCTCTGTTCGAGATCGTATCGTGAAGCAGGTGGAGCTTACCGTTGAGGTGAACCTGCAGGAGGTTTTTCTGCACCTCTGTTTCCTGTGACAGTTCCCTCAGGACGCTCCTCAGCAGCTGCAGACACAGAGACAGACGTCACGCCTCGGGATACTATGATTTTCCAACGCTAACCCGATGGAGCCTCACCATGGTTTTCCCAGCTCCTCTAGGGCCGACGATTAGCACAGAGTTGCTCTCCCCGTGGACCGCCGTTCGCTTCAGCAGCTCCGCCAGGTGTCTGCAGGTAAACATTCAACATTATTCCATTTCTATATTGTAAATTTTGTTTTACTAGGACACTTTTGTGAGCTAACCTGGGTGACATTATTCCAAAACCAGGGATAAATTCACCTACTTGTGTTGAGCCTCCACTCCCTCTGGTTTAACAGGAAGCTGCTGATGGCAAAATCTCTTCCTTAAAATCTGATGAACCTGGAAATAAAACGCACATGAATACAAATTTATAACGTCATCAACATAAACAAAATAAGGGGGAAAGTTCTTCATTTCAAACCTGACTGATGCATTCTCCAATAGGCAGATGAGCATCTTTTGCTTTTCTTTTACTCATGATGATGTGAAAAACCTGTAAAACATATGGTTTAATATTTTAACAAATGCGCATTCTACACTTTAAATCAAAAAACATGTATTTATGTTGATAAATCACTGAAAGCAAAAAAGTCGGCATTGAATAAATCCCTTAAAAGATCCGTCAGTAGTTATTGCTTGTTTTATTATCGATTACGACTTTGGCATACTTGACAGAAGGCCTAGCAGGGTAGTTTGTTAGCCGAATTGTAAAGGGGGCATCACTTTTAAAGAATATTTTCCAGCCATTACCTGAGGCCATTTAAAAAACTGTCAGAAACGATAAGATTTCTAAAACAGCTCAATTAAAAACAAGAGTTTGGTGTAACGTTCATTCCACTTCCACCCCGCTAATTAATCAGCCCGCAGCTGAGAAATTCTGAGATAAAGAACCTTCAGTTATATATGTAATAGAGAGTTAATTAATATAAGGATCTGCACAGACAGTAGCTGGACAGGAGAAGTTTCCTACCTGAACGTGTTATGGTGAAAATGTTTCTCTATCTTCGCGGGAATGCACTGATTACCACTTCCTGCTTATGATTGTAGCTCACTTCTGATTGGCTTAGGCAGACAGCCGACCGGAAAGCGGCACAATGTAGTTAAACGAAATAAAATAATAACAAAAAAAAAATACAACAAACAGATTTAACATAAACTCACAACTAAATACAATTATTTTTCGAAATTCAAAATAGTAATAATACAACAATAACATCAGCGCGAGAGTTAAAGTTTAAACACAGAGATGTCTAAATGTCGCCCTCTAGGGGCAAAGAAAATTATAACGCAGGCGTATTTGTTTACATTTATAGTCCGGCTTTTTTCTTTAAAAATCAACAACATTTGAATATATTATATTTATATTTCACAGCTTTAAAATTCCTTAAGCAGTCACTGTCATTATTTATGTGTCATTGCTCATTCAAGACATTTATTGTTATTTTCTGGGGTCATGTTTGTTTTGTCCAAATTACATTACTGAATTTATCCCTATATTTATTTCCTTAAATTGTTTTTTTTTTCAGGGTTTGTATTTTTTATTTAATAGTAAATTTTTTGTGTCTTTGTAATAAAATTTGTAATTTTAATATTTTTATGTATTCTGTAAAGCACTAAGAAATAAAGGATGAAACATGAAAAAATGCATATTGTTAACCAAGATAATTTACAGCTAAATTAAAAATAAAAGTAATATTAAAGAGTGAAAAAAAGGTGACAGTTATTTTTCTTCTATTTTTCTAATAGTATGAAATTTTGGGGATGTAAAAAAAGAATATTATAACATCATTGTTATTAAAATGACCTTATCACTCTTAACTATTAAATGTGTCTATTGAATCTATGCAGAACATGAAAAATATGTTTTCCTTATTGTTGACAATCTCATAAAAAATTCACATTGTATTTATAAGTTATTGTTTTTATTAAAATGTAAGAATCTGACATTCCTCTGACTTTGATAAAACTGGTTCAGATTTTCTCTCGTCCTCAGTAAAGATAAAGCTCTGGTTATGCTGTGGCTTTAAGTTGATGGATGAAATAAGCAGAATAAACTAGCAGATATCTCAGGAATCGCCTGCTTCACTGAGCGCCTGTTTATTCTGTCACATTATGGTAAAATACGACCTTCTGCTGACATACTTAGCTTCCTGTCTGCCCTTATATAAACACATGAAGAGCTTTTTTAAAACAGCGGACGATCTCGTTTATGGTTTCCTCAGGCTTGACCTTCAGAACTGCAGCCTCTTCACAGCCGAAGGCCTCATTTTCAAGCTTTCATGGGTTTTATTGATCCTGTTTGAGTGTCTGTTTTGGGTGCAGTGTCAGTTTTTTAGATTTGCACATTTATACTGGACTCTTGTTTACAATTTAGCTGCAGATGATGAGCAACACTGAAACTCAGGATAGTAAAAGCATTTTGTGAAATAAATTGAATCATTAATGACTCATTCTGGGGGATTTTTTGGGGTAATTTTGTAATTTTTTTCTCAGACCTTAATATTTGGGGAGAAATTTTCTCTTTTTGTTCTGTTTAAATAAATGCGTGTTGATTTGTTTATTATTATTATTATTTTGTCAGATTAGAGATCCTATAGAATGTAACTGTTTGTCCAAATGTTTTTCTTTTTCTCAAATCAAACATTTTCTGACTTGTACTTTCTGTTTTTGCCTGTCTTTAGGAAAATATTTTTTGTTAGTATTTCTAAATTTTGATTCCTTTGCTTTTGTTTTCTCGGGTTTTACATTTTGTATTTGTTTTTAATTATTACATTTGGATTTAGCTGTCAAATCTTCATGATTTATTAATGTTTAAATAATTTTTTGCATCATCATTATCTTAAAATAATGATTTACCAGTTTTGCTTTTGTGTTTTTTCTATTTTTTCAAAAGATTTTGTTGTTTTCCCACCATTTTTTATGTTTTAGTTCTATGATGGCCGCTTAAATGCAAATGTTTGCCAAATAGTATTGTTGTGTAACGTCTTTGCATCTTCTCTGCTTTTATATTTAGTAATGTTTACAAAATGTTTTATTCAATGAAATGTTTTTGTATTTTTGAATTTTGTTGTCAAATATCAATGATTATGAAAGGTTCAGTTATTATTTGAAATAATCTCTCTTAAAAAATAAAACAGTAATTTTGTCTTTGTGGTTTAAATGCTCTAAATTGATCTTTAATTTGCATGTTCATGTTCTAAAATTTTAATTTCTCCATTTTAAAAGTGGTGACTAGTGTAACTTTTCATATTCATACATGATATCTGTGCTTTTTTGCTTTTTGTCTTGCAAAGGTTGCTATTGTTTTCTCTGTTAATTTTGAGCTATGCCTATATTTAGATCTTCCCGAGTGGAATGACACGCTGTGGATTGTGTAATTTTACGGGTTTCATGTCTGTGACTCATCCCAGACACTCCTCCAGCTGTTTTATCCCTAACTTTGCAGCTTTCACCCCGCACATCTCATGCATGCCATGCAGCGCTCCGGAGTAAAACGTGCATCACCTCTCTCCCATCTGCTGGCAGCCCGTGCCGGCGCATGCGCAGCGCGGCTCTCCATCATCTCCAGTATTCCAGTGTAGGAGCAGCAGCAGCAGCAGAGAACTAATGGGTAGGCTTCTTATTCTTATTTTTCTCCTCATCTGAAGCGCCTCCTCGCTACTTTCTGTCACTCTTTCAGCGGAGGGATGCACTCGCCGGGGTGTCCGGGTAAGAATGGTCGGTTTTCGGCCTGCTTTGCCGCAGACAGGAGCGTTACAGAGCCTGAAAAGCGTCTCTCTCTTCATCTGCAAACGCAACGGGTTAGCACGGCTGTTAGCCAGCAGGCTAAGCTAGTCGTGCTAACTCGGCCTGGCCCTGGCCTCTCCTTGCCCCAATTTGGCTCGAAACCTAACTGGGGCCTTGCTAAAATATTTCCACCTCGATAATTTGTAAATCGGAACCCGGGCTGCGGGTGCTGGACGTGCCCGAGCCCGGTTCCGGTTCGCAGATTAAAAAGCCAACGGTTGTTAGCTTGAGCTGGGCTCTCCGTCTAGTGCATTTTCCTTACAACAAGCTAGCAGGCTAACGGCTAGCTCAGTGTTGGCTCCAGAGCATCAGAGAGCCCTCTGACTGGTCCCAGTCCGCCTCTCCGACACCGAACCGGGTTCAGCGAGGCCGAACAGCCGCTACAGCAGCGCCGTAAAGCAGGTGTCCGCTGTTCAGCCCAAGTCAACAGGCTAATTATCTCACCTTTAGGCTTGTTTTGATGATGTCCAACCGTCTGTCAGGTCCAGATTTTAGGGGGAACTGCTGTCATTTAGCCAACTGTTAAAGCTGTCAGGGTTGCCTTTAATTTAATGTGTCACTGAGCCAGCATGGGTTGGATAAATGATCATAAATGCTGGATATAATCTACACATTTCGGTTATTATATATATAAGGTCTTGAGGATCTCCATATGGAACCTGGAAAAATCATATAATTACCCTCTAATTAACATGAAAAGGGCAATTGGTATTCCTACAAGATTTGTTGGTCTTTTTTTGAAAAGAAAATATGTGTGAAAATAAATAATTTAATGTTGGAGAATTTTAAGAAGTCTTTAAATGATCCCAAATCTTTGGTTTCCACGATGTGGTGAAAGCAAAATTCACATGTTGTTTAATTAGCATTAAAACTTGTAAAATGTTGTAACCAAAAGGAGAAAATTCATTAAAGAATGAGTTCAAACAGATTTTGTGATTTATGGATTTTAGTGAAATTGCACCCGTTTTAACCCTTAAAACATACATTATTTTGAATGCATTTTAAACTATAAAAGAAGTAGAATTTGAAATGATTTCTATTTGTTTGATATTTCAGGGTTCGGAGGATTAAAATAAAGAACAATAGAAGAGAAATAGAGTGGTTAGTTATCTGTTAATGTGTTGGTAACAGCGGATTCGTATATTTATGAGCGTTACTCCAAATTATTTGTGTAATATCAGTCCATTTGTGGATCTTTACGTAATGCGTTTCTAAAATATTCAATAGAAAACGCAGATTAGGAAATATAGGTGCAATGCTGCTTGACATGTGATTGGCTGGTCATTGGAAAGCAACCAATCCAGGAGCACCATTTATTTTCCTTGGCCCTGATTGGCTGAACCTTGCAGCGGAGATAAGGAAGACTGTAGATATTAGCTTCTTTTGAATTCAAGCGTATTGACGTTTTATTTTCCGTTCAGTTGTTTCTTAAATCCCATTTAATTCTTAATATAAAATAAATAAGATTATTCTCTTAAGACAACAACAAGGAGTTGATTTATTTCTACTGATTTCCAATTTCTTTGCATTGGCTCATTTAAGAATCTCTTCTGTATTTGAACCAAAAACTGTGATGATTTTTGAAATTCTGTACATTTTGATGTAAATAAAGCACCGTTAGCCTGACGTTAAGTCAGCATGTTTTTAAAAAAAATATATTCTGGATATGCATAAATCATCAGACATTCCCATAACT
Source organism: Poecilia formosa (assembly GCF_000485575.1). NCBI lineage: Eukaryota > Metazoa > Chordata > Actinopteri > Cyprinodontiformes > Poeciliidae > Poecilia > Poecilia formosa. The sequence continues at coordinate 20,019 of NW_006800168.1, read as the reverse complement.
TCACCTTGATGTAGCAAGTTAAATCTGTATTTAAAGGATGTTGCAGCTTAATGGGAGTTTGCAGACTCACTGACAGGAGAAGACCTGCTTAAGATAAAGGTATTTTCTCTCTGTGAAGCTTTGGATTAATTTACTGTGTATTCAGCATAAAACAAATGGTATCATCTGATGGAGAAATTCAAAATCCTTCCAGATGATACTGATATCATGTGTGTAGTTGCAGAATCTTAAAGTTTCTTCTAAATTCTGGAGTAATTTATTTAAAGTACGTAAAAATGAAGATGCTAAACAAAAGTGGTTGTCTTTATAGAAAGTGCTAAAAATAGACGGTTGCTCTGCAAAAACACATCATTTTAAAATACAATTGGTAATTTTAAGGTTAAATATTGAAAAGAAATATTTGTAAACATTACGTTCTGTTTTAACGGTGAAAATCTATCATTTTGTGTAGCAAATTTGACTTCTTGTCTGAATAAAGGTCACTACGCAACTTTACATACTTTAATATGAAAGAGAAATAAAATAACTTTTCAATAATACAAAATCTTCTATATTGGTTGAAAAGCAAAAAGCCACAGCTTCTTAGAAAATGCAATTTTGTGCCAATATGTCCCTTAATTTATGTTAAAATCATTGAACAGGAGATCTTTGTGCCTTCCGTTCTAATGTTGGTTAATTAACTTGTAATATTCCTTTAAATAGGAAGAAAAACATTTTGATGCATTTTAAAACGGCAACCATTTAAAATGTTTTCCTTCGAAACAAAAATATGTTTTTTAAAGGCGTCAGGAAAGATATGCGTGTCCCTTGCTAAGGGAAACAGAAATTATGCTAAGTGAATAAAAGTTACTCTGAAATTAAGATGAAAATGGAATAATAAATGAACAATACTGTTATAGACAAAACAGTGTTTTTTACTAAAATGTCACTCTAAAAGATAAAAAGCATCCATCTGTATCTACACATCTACTGTCCACAAAACTGTTTTAGATGTTCACTTATGAGAGTCTCACATAAATCGTCAAAATCAAGATTTATATCAATAAACAAAACATCCAACATCACTATTTCTTTTTTCTTTTATTATTGAATTAAAATAACCGTACATTGATCAGTTTGCCTCAGTCTGGTGCATTTTAATCCATCCGTTTGTTTTACTCTGACCTGTTTGTAGCACTATTGGCAGCTGAAAGGTGGGACAGTTTGCCATAAAGTTTAGACTTCCTGTGATTTAAAACTTCTTTATTCTAATTAATTAATTAGACATAAACACAGCGATGCTTTAAAGCATCCCTGATTGGTCAGACATCCTAAATCCTGTCGGATCAGTCTCTCTGTCTGATTTTATTTCTACATTTCCATAAACTGCTGCCCTTAATGGACCACAGATCCAGTTACTCTGCCATATTTAGCCGAGCTTCTCTCTTATTTGATCTGATTTCTGACCTGAAACGTTTATTTTTCAGACAGTCTTGTTGTTTTTGGTCCTCAATAGCCTAGCTTTAGACAAATGACAGTTTGCCTTCTGAATAGAGGAGCAGCTCATAGAGTAAAAAGGACATTTTTATGATTTCTTTTTTGGATCGCTTTCATATTTAGTAACATCACCTTGTTTGTTTTCCTTGTTATTAACTGATGGGATCAAATGATTTTAAAAGATGTGTTTATTAAGTATGTATGTTAAATCTCACCTTAACTGATTTCTTCAGCTTCTGAAATATATGCATGGTTTCACTTTGGTCTCAGCCTCCACGAATTACTTAAATTAGCACCAAGTTTCTCCTTCGCTCCATCTCTGTCTCTTAAAACCAAAAAGATGGAGCGAAGAAAAGCCACAGCAGAACTTTCTTCTTCAGTATTTTACATCTTAAAATGAATGTTGGGAACTGACAAATCTGGAAAGTAGAGTTTGAGGAGAAAGAAAAATCAGTTTGAGTAAGAATCGTGGTTTTTATTTGTAAAGATTTAGAATCGATTGGTCAGAAGTTTGTGGCCATTTTTATGCAGAAATGTTTCAACTACAACAAAACTGGCTAAGCCTGGTGCTTGGGTGTCATTCATCCAGCGGTCCGCCGTGCTTTTGAGTTAAAAAATGTCTAACGTTGACAGGAAATTTGGAAAATATCACTTGATAATTATGTCTTGTAAAAAGATTGGAAGATTAATACCTGAACATCAACTATAAAATCTTAAAAAATGCAAACATTTTAAAAAGACTTTACTTGTAGCGGCACAAGTAAAGCCTGGTGGCCCGCCAGGCTTATATCTTGGGGGAAACCCTGAACTAGTCCAGTTCCACCGTCATGAATGATGTGCATTTGTACGCTTCTTCGTTAAATAACTACAAATGGTTAAGAACTCCTGGTTGGAATAGAACTAACTCCAGCTACTCATGGATTTGATATCTAAAATTTAAGACATTTGACACATTAATGTCTCCATTTGTCCATAGATCATGAGAATCCTTTTCAAGCCTAGCAGAAGCCTTATAATTGGCTGATAATCAGTTGATTGGGAACACAGTGCCAGGACGGAAAGTCAACAGCATCGATGAGGGAGCCGTTGCTGCTCATTGGTCTGGTAGAGGTGGCTTTGCTCTGACGTCTCATTTTGATATTCTTAGCAGTGTTTTGCTGCCTGCGAGGCCATTTTGATGCAAACAGTTGTTTGTCCTGTTTTTCACCGTGATGCATTTTGGTTGTTTGCTCTGTCTTCCTCCTGTGGGTAATATCACAGAGCTTAAAATCTGACGTCTCTCCATTATAAATCACTGATGCAGCCTTTAGAGCCCCCAGCAGCAGATGAATCACACTTCTTGTCTCAAGTGCTACCTTCATTGCCTCTGCGTCCATGTTGTGTGCATCAGGTAGCTTCAGCCGGGCTGCGGTTTCAGAGCGTTAACGCTCGGTGAAAACAGGAGCAGCTTCCCCACCTGCATCACAGGAAGCTGTTAGAAAAGCTTCAGATGTCACAATCTGGGGAAAAAAAGCTCCATTATGTGTGAACCTCTGCTGCTGTCTGGCTGGTTTAGTCCTGAGTCACTCTCTGCTGGGGACAGCGCAGGTAAAACCGGCCACAGCGAGGGAGTCACTTCCTGTTTCACTTCCCAGATTATCAGTGTTCCAGACTTTATTCCTTTTCCTATTATTTTATTCCCATTTTCCTTAAATCTGCCCTTTTGTCTTCACTCTTCTTTTATTCTTTCCTAATTTCCTTCCTTCCTTCTTTATTACTCTTTTCATTCGTTCCTTCTCTTTTCAACCTTATTTTATTCCTTATTTTCTTCCTTTGTTCATTTTCACTCCTTTATACCTAATTTTCTTTCCTCGTTGCTTTCTTCTTTGTTCTTTCCTTCCTTCCCTTTTCACCATTATTTTATTCTTTATTTCCTTCTATCCTTCCTTTCTTCTTTCTCACTCTTATCAGGTTTTCTTTTTCACTTTTCTTTTATTCTGTATTGTCTTATTCATCTTTGCTTTTATTTCTAATTTCTTTCCTTCATTCCTTCCTTTTTCACTCTTATTTTATTCTTTATTTCCTTCCTTCTGTTATTCCATCCTTGTTCCTTTCCTTCCTTCCTATTCCATTCTTCCTTTCTTCTTTCCCTCCCTATTACCTCCCTTCCTTCCTCCCCTACTTGTGTCTTACCTTCCTTCTTTTTTCTGTCTCGTCCTGTCCATTCTTTCATTTTTCCCTCCTCCCTTCCTTCCTTGTGCCCTACCTCCTCCTCCTTTCCTTCCTTCAGGTTAAATCCTCCTCGCTTTCTGCTGTAAACTCTCAGTGAACTTCCATCTTTGTGTTTTAAAATCTGCTCTGGGAAGTTGTGTGAATGTTCAGGTCCTGCTAAAAGCCTCACAGTGTTTTAATCTGACATGTTGCAGGTTTAGACATAACTGGAGTTTCTCCCGTTTGCATGGAAGCAGAGTTAGCAGAGAGCTGCTTTGCCTGAGGTAAAGATAACACCTGCCGAGACGCTTTGTGTAATTTCTAATCAAAATGTCTTCGGTTTACATCCGTTCTCTTCCTTTTCTTTTCTGATGCAACCCAATAAAAAAAAGCCGATAACCAAAACATTTGTCAGACATCCTCGCGCTGCACTAGGCTCTTGTTGGAGAGGTAATTTCTTCTCAATAGAAATGATGTGCTTTTTGTTACGTCCGTCTTTGCCAAACATGGAGCTCTGGGAAATTAGATTTTAATGATGTGGCCGTTTCACTTATACGATTCCACAGCCGTCTCCTGAGATGATTGCTGCAGCGCTCTGCCTGATAAACAGCTGCCCCTTTCCCTGTGCTCACCTCCCCGCCTCTGTGGGAACATCTCTGGGTTTGTTTCAGCAGCTAAAGGCCTGTTATGAGTCAGCAGCACCACCAGCTGAGAGGAGACTCTGCTTGCAGCTCCGCTTGGCGAGCGGCGAAAACGTGTGATTAATTGAAGGTCTTAGATGCACCAATCAGTCGCTCTGATCGGTGACTAGGAAGGGGAATTGAGAACCGGTTCTTGTACAGAATCGGTTCTCAATAGTTCAATTACTTGCTTAACCATTCCGCTTATCGGTTCACGCTCTGTGTTTTCCTTTAGAAAATGTCCAAGATGGCGTATGGGCAATATATGATTATATCAGCCGATTTATCAGCAACGATTTCCTTAATTGTAGGAGATTGGTGATACTTGCATGTGAAAGCGATTTCATATATCTCAGCAAATCCACCGTTCTTTGTCTAATTACCCAGTTATGAACCCCAAAGAAAAATAATACTGAATTGGCGCAAGTTGATTACGTTTCTTATGCCCATGTTGTATCTAACCATTATTTTAGTAATCGGTTATTGTGACATTGAGTATGATAAATTGGCAATTTCAGTTTATCATTGAAACAATTAATCAGATTATATGTTTATTGAAATTGTCAACTAATTTAATAATATTTTTAATATTAATATTTAATATTTTTAACTGGAGTATTCAGACTTAATAAAGGCCACTTACCATTTTTTTTTTAATTAACTGATCAATAGCTAAAGCTAAAATAGTTGGCACTTACTTCAGTGAACAATTAGTCACGATTAATCTGATTAACCCCACTTTTTAAATGGTAACAGTGTGATTTAGCATCAAAATATCTATCTGCTGTTTGTAGAACGTTGTGAACTGTTCAAAGCTAATTTGGTTTTACTGTTTTGTTTTCACAGTGACCTCAGATTGATGAGGAACTGGATTGTTTTTAGGTTTTGACTCTAACTGTCCGTCTTCTCCTCCTCTCAGGAGTCATGGGGAAACCACTACCCAACTGTGATTGGGAACCAAAATCCTGAAAAGATCTCTGATGGTGTTTTTCCTGGGAAATGGACAAGTGTTGAGAAGTGAAAAATAGAGGACTTTTCTTTGGAAGAACTCGACAGTCCCGATCCCCGCCCCCTCCCTTCTAGCCAATCGGATGGCTCCGAATGACAGGATACAGTAATGGATGTGGTCACGCCGTTCAGCGCTGTAGCCAGAATGCAGCTCAGAGGGTAGGGTCAGCTGTGAGCCCGCCTCACCCTACCCTCCCACCACCCCGTTAGCTCCGCCAGAGAGCCGCCCCCCGACCCCCACATCCAGGCAGCAACCCTTCTCTTCCACCCTCCCAACACCGACCCCTCCACCACGGCTTCGGAAGACGGAACATGACGCTGGTTCATGTCTGATACGTACACCTCTGAGGCGTCGAGCGTAAAACCAGTGGAGCAATGAATGGCGGAAAGGACTGTGAGGCGGGAGATGAGAGGCAGGCCGTCCCTGTCCAGGTCCCCATTGGCTGGCAGCGCAAGGCGGAGCACGGCGGAGGCGTCGTGTATGTGAGGTAAGAACATGTCCAGAAAGGTGGCGTGACTTACATGCTGTTGGTGTCCTGTTTCCTGATGGAAGACCAGTCTGGTCACTCAGATCAGCTTCAGGGTTCAAAGTTGAACTCCACCAAAGAAGTCCCAGAGCTAAACCAAATGCAGTTCTTTAAAAACACAGGATCCAACCAGCCAACCATTCGTCTATCATCTACCCAACCATTCGTCTATCTTTCTTCCAACCCTTCATCCATCTATTGGTCTGGCATTCAACCATCCATCCATCCACCCACCCATTGGTGTATCAATGGTTGGATGAATGGATTCAAGCATTGGTTTACAGTATGTACATCCAACTAATGGTCTTTAACTCATCCAACCAACCATCCAACCATTGGTCTTTCGCTCATCCAACCAATGATGTCATCCATTTGTCATCCATCCATCCATTCATCCATCCATGCAGTCAGCCATTCATCATCCAGTCATCATTCCAAACATTGGTTTATCATCTATTTATGAAGGTTAGTTTGTGTTTTTACCAGGATCCATAATTAAAGTCTTATTGCTGCAGAGATATTGACCGTAGAGTCTCAATGAACTTTGGTATTTATGCTGAAGATCGTGAGATTGTGTCAATTACAGAATCCAGACGACTTTTGATTTTTGAGAAGTGTTAATATAAGGATTAGTCCTAACTCATTTCTAAGTTATTATTGTCTCTTGATCTGCAAAAGATCCTGCATTTGAAATAAAACTATAATTTCTATCATTTGCATCTTTCAAATTCTTGAGCATCAGAAACTAGTACGTCCTGAGTGAAGTATCTTACAGTCTTGATGAGCGCTGTTGCTTAAAGGAGACGGCTTTAATAGAAAGAATGTAAACAGGAGGCTTGAGGGTTGGTGGTGTGAATCAGAAAGCCCCCAGCAGGTGTGTTTACTGTCCACACACGGTCAGAGCTGCTATGATTGATCGGCTCTGCAGGAAACCGACACAAACACGGCGACGTTTAGATGCTGCTGCTCCCTGCGTTGAGTCACGCAAGTCCCCTCTGACGCTGCAGTGTGTCTGAAATCTCCCCAACATATTGTCCTTATCGGACGCTGAACGACTTATTGATACAGAAAAACTGCAACCTACATGTTTGCATAAATGCTAAATGTCTAGGAGAAACCAACCATTCATGAAGAAAACTCCTTTTATCCTATATTTCAAAGCCGTCTCAGATCAATGCACCAATGATGTTACATTTCTGTTCCTGTCAGTGGCTCAGATAATCGTCTCCATCAGCCCTGACCATCAAGTGTGCAAAGTTTTTTCATTATGATTCATTAGAAAACGTGAGAGTTAGCTTTAAATACGTTAATCACATGCCTTAAATAGTAGCAGGACTATTTAATCTCTTATATTCTATGTAGTTAAATTTTCTCTTGGTTTTTTCTGTCAGGCGAAAGTTTACGTTTGACTTGAAGCAGTTGAGGCTAATGCTAACTAACTGCTAATAAACCCTTGCTAACTAGCTAGCTTTCCAGTTGGCTGGACGACGTTCCTTCTTCGCTACTGGCTCTCTTCTTTTGCAAATCCATACAATGTTACCTGCATTTTGTGCAAAAAAGGTTGGCACTACTACAGTATAAAATATGCAATTTTCTTTTGTACATTGCTGTCAAGATAATGTCTTAAATTACATCCATAATGGTTTAAAAAAGTCTTAAATTTGCGTTGGTGAAACCTGCAGAAACCTCGTTTACAATCATAACCTGGATCAGAGAATGAAGCTCATCTTTCTGACCAGTCAAGTCTTCTAATGTTCTGACGAAGCTGTTCAGTTTATCCCTTTTTAAAAGTGAATTATTATTCTACCATTACCATGAGCGTTGAGTTTAACCCCTCCCCCTCTGGTTGCTGTCTTCCAGTCCCAGCGGCTCGCTGCTGTCCAGCCTGGAGCAGGTGAAGACCTACCTGCTCACAGATGGAACCTGTAAATGTGGCCTGGAGTGCCCGCTCATCCTCCACAAGGTAATGCTGCTGCTCCGGTTCATGTGACGTCCCTCAGAGAGAAACATGGAATTTTAGTTCATTTTTTCCAGATTGAGTCTTTGTCATTCCTTCTTTCTTCCTTCTCTCCTTGCTTCCTCTCTCTCTTTCTTTTCTCCTTTCCTTTTTTCCTCCAATCCTACCACTCTTTTTTCCTGTCCTTTTCTGTCTGTTACCCATTTTCCCGTCCTTCCTTCCTTGTTCTGCAAACTTCATTTTCTCATCTCCTTCCTTCCTTTCTTCCTTCTATATTTTTGTGCCTTTATTTCTTCTTTCCCTTCTCTTTGTCTTTCCTCCTCTGTGTTCAACTTTGCTTCGCATTGTCTCGTTTTTCCTCCGTTCTTTCCTTATGCCATCACTCCTTCTTTCCTTATTTCCTACAGTTTCTTATCTTTTCCATCCTTTCCTTTCTTGTTCGTCCTGCTCCTTTGTGTTCTTACTCCCGTCTTTCGTTCTTTCCTTTCCTTACTTTTCTTTGTCCTTCCCTCTTTTTTCTTCTTTCCTATTGTGTTCCATCTATCCTTCATTCTGTCCAAGATCTGTTTTTCTTTCTTTCCTTGTCCTTTGTTTGTCCTCTGTGTCCTTACTTTACAACCTTGTGTCCTACCTCCTTTTTGAATCTTTCTGTCCTGTTTGTTCTGCCATAAAGTGAATGAACCCAGTAAATCAGACCTAAACTTGCTGCAGTGGTTGTTTTTCAGTCTTAAATTAATCTTTGGATGGAATATTTTCAATATTTATGACTTGTGGAAAGGACAAATTTGTGAAAAGCTGCTGAATCTGGGAAGATTGGACACTCTTAATGGTTTCTTTTTCTTTTGCTTTTGAACTCCCATTTTATGTTGCAAACATAGTTGGGATTCATTATATAAATTCAAATCAGTCACCTCACTTTGACCCGATTGAGTTTCTGTGCAGTCGTACAAACTCTGAAGTTTTTGTTCAAGTATTTTCTATGTTTACGAAAGATGAAAAAATTATATATGTTTATCCAAATTTTTATTTTTTGTTTAGGCCATGAACATTAGAAAATAAAATTACAAAACTTTTTTTTTTTTTTTTTAAAGAGCTCAAGGTAAGAAATATCCTACCTAAATCCATCCATTGAAAATGTTATAACCGTTTCCTCCCTGTGTGATCGACAAAGGAGTGGACATCTAGATGGATGGATGTATTGCTGGTCAGTCGGTTTGTTTGTAGCAGACAAACGATCCACTTTCCCATTTGTGAGTTTGTCTTCAGTCTAGTTTTTAAACAGATTATGACTTCAAGGCCTCTCTGTTTCCCTACAGCGGAGTAATTCCTACACCCTCCAGTCTGTCATTCTCCCTCAGTTGGAGGACAGTGTTGGTTCTTCTTTAATTCTTGCCTCATTAGTCGCCCTCTTGTTTTTTTCAGTAGCTGGCATTGATGCCAGCTCTGCCATGTTGGTCCACTCCAGCTGTTGGAGAACTTTGCACAGCTGCAACACTCTTTTCCCCTCTTTATGAGCTGAACACAGAACCACTGGTTGTCCAGCAAATGACCATCTGTTCCTGTAAAGGGCCTTCAGATTGATTTTTATATCGCATGATGCAGGATATTAGTCCAGTGTACTTGAAGAAGGTTGGCTATCAGTGATTTATTTATGGGTTTTGCTCCGATATTAGACAGATGTTCTGAATAAAATCAAGGCTTTCAAGATTCATAATAAGACCACACGTCTGTTTGTTGTCAGGTGTTCAACTTCGACCCAGGGGCGGCTGTCAAACAGAGGACGGCGGAGGATGTGAAAGCAGACGAAGACGTGACCAAACTCTGCATTCACAAGAGGAAGCTCCTGGCTGTGGCCACGCTGCACAAGAGCATGGAGACACACCCGCCTCTGGCACTGACTAGCCCAGGAGGAGGTACATGGACATGGAAATACAGTTCTTACAACCTTGGTGTATTATACAAGCAAGGGTAGCAATCTGGCTTGAATTGTAATTGCTTTATGGCATGCTTCTAGTTGACATCGCCCAGCTGCTGAAGCTTTTCAGCTTGTTTATTGGCCTGGAACTACTGCAGCCCATTGCTATTTGAACCATTCAAATAACTTTGACTTCTGCTATTTATAAATTTTGTATTTGGTAGGAAATATTTTAAATTACGAAACAAACTTCCGCATCCTAAAGACACCTTGGGATCTGTGAAGGATAAATATTTCACTTCAAAACTTCATTCAGAGTTGAAACAAGTCTTGACCCACTTTCAAAAAGGTCAATGTTTTCTAAAATGCTACTCTTAGCATATTAGCATGGATGCTAATGTTTGAATTAGCATCTCCACAATTTCATGTTTGCTATTATTAGCTATCATGTTAATATTAGCATTTTAAATGTGCTAAATATTGATGTTGCTGGCATATTGGCTAATATGAACTAAACTCTATATGTGGTCAGTATTGATTCACCTATTTGCTGATTTTTTTAATTAAATAATGTTCTAAAATATGGGACTATATCAAACTGCCCAGCTTCTGCTGTTCATTGTGCTTGTACATAACTAGAAAACCATTTACAGAGTAATTGCAATGCCTGTCTGGTAGTTTTACTGGCATGTGAAAGAAGTAGACATTTTTTCCTGATGATTTGGTTTTGAATAACTTGGCAATGATTTGTTTCCCATTTTAGGTACATCATCTGCAGTTGCTGTGCATTCTACAACTCAACGAGCAATAAGGACTAAAGCCCATGATGGGTTGCCCAATGCTGTTGGTCCTGAGTGCAAGAACCCGTTCAAAATGATAATGGCGGCCGGACAGCAGCAGCAGCAGAGGTTGTTTCCACCTCAGGAGGCGGGTGGAGCCCCGCAGCCTGAGTTTTACTCTGGATACCCCCGGGCACAGAGGCTACAGAGCGGGGACCCTGGAACTAAATCTCCATATCGGGTGGGGTATGGAGGCATGTTGAGCCCATCTTCCTCCAGTGCTAAACTGTATGGAGATGGCTCTCAGTCTCCCAACACAGACACTCTGGGCAGCCCTGAGGGGTTTCAGAGGACCAATCCTTGTGGCTTTCCAGGAGCTGGTAGTCCCGGTTCAGCATCCATCCATGGGAACCCTAGGACTCCTCTTTCCCCACCCAGAGTAATGCTTCATGGCTCTCCTGCAGGCCAGCCATCCTGCGCCATGACAGGAAGGACTAGCACGCCCCTCTCCCCTACGGCCACTGCCAAAAGCCCTGTCATGAACATGAACATGCCCCGGGGGAACTTCCCACCCGGCATGGATCTGCCTCGTGCAGCATTTCATCATAAATCTCAGCCCCCTCTGCATCCTGTACCTCCCCCGCCATCCATACCACCACCCTGCGCTCTTCAGAAAAGGCAGTTGACCTCTGAAAAAGACCCCTTAGGCATTCTGGATCCCATCCCTAGCAAGCCAGTTAGCCAACCCCCAACCCATGCCCCCAACCCGCCCAACTTCCAGCCCAACATCCACTCTCAGGTACAAATGATGAATGTAAACATCCCCCCTCCTGCCATCGTTCCCCTGCCAAGCAACTTACCTTTACCCACAGTGAAGCCTGGACCTGTGGGCCATGGTGGCAATGTGCAAAGGACTCAACAGAGCGGTCCTTCCTCCTCCATGTCCCCCTCCCCTGTCACTTCCCCTGTTCACATGGTTGGACCGGTTCTAGGGAGAATCGAGGCCTCGCCTCATCGCTCGCGTTCCTCCTCCACTTCCTCCGAACACGGGAGCTTTGCAATGCCCTCGGGTCACCAGGCCCCGTGTGCCACCATGAAGGTTCCTCCTCGTTCTCCCAGGTCTGCAATGGGGTCTCCCCGGCCAGCCATGCCCTCAAGCCCATCCACCAACAAAACTGACCCACTCCACCAGTATAAAGACTCCCAGCTGCTGCCTGGAATGGGAAACCCAGTCGGCACCCATCAGCACAGCAACTCCATGTACTCCCCCACCTCTTCATCCTCTTCGTCCTCTCTGGCAACTTCCAGCGCTTCCCAGAAGGGCCACCCTGGTCTCCTTGGGATGCCCCTCAACCAGATCCTGAACCAACAGAACGCCGCTTCCTTCCCAGCCAGCAGCCTCCTCTCAGCCGCAGCCAAAGCACAGCTAGCAAATCAAAACAAACTCGGCCCTGCTGGCAACAGCACTCCCGGCATGGCTGCTGGCGGTGCGGTCGGCATGCCGGCAATGGGGGCGGCCAGCGGAGGTAACGGTGGGGGTGTCGGCCCTCGAAACATGGAGGGACACAGCACTTTAAATCCCATGCTCCCGCCAAACTCCACCATGCTGCTAAACACTCCAGAAGGTCAGAGTGGCCGGGCGGCGCTGCGAGACAAACTCATGGCCCAGCAGAGGGATCCTGCACGGAAACGTAAGCAGTCGTCCGGCAGCACTGGGAACCACGACGGTGGCAACAACATGGTCTTCAACATGCTCAACAAGCAGGGCATGGGGGGACCCCACATGCAGGGGCCCAGCGCTACAGAGCAGCTGCGTAAAGTGGGCCGGATGGGGAACCTGCACCCCAACGCCTCCATGGCTCAGCTGCTGCAGTCCATGAGCTGCCACAGTTCCCACAACATGGCGGGGAACAGCCACCGCCCTGGGCTCAGCTCCGGCTCACACGGAGCGGCGCCGCTTCACTACAACGACAGTGCGGGCATGCAGCAGAACCTCCTGGTCCAGCAGAGGTTGCGACCTCCAGGAGATCCCATCCAGCACTGCCAGAACCTGGACCCCTCAGGGGGCCACCTGGTCCCCCGTCCAGGCCAGTACCCTGACATGATGGCCCAGATGCAGACTCAGTCCATGAACACCTGCGGTCCCATGGGGCCAGGCGGTGGACCTATCGGACCGGACGGCATGCCGCTGGTACGCCCCAACACTAACCCACCACCGCTGTCCCATCCGGGTCCGCACCCCTCACAGCTCCACAGTATGAGGAGGACGAACATCGTGCTGCACGCAGGGGGCGATGGAGGCTGCAACCAGACGGTCTCTGATGCAGGTGAGACTTTGCACGACTGTGACGCAGCTGTCTAAATTACAATCAGGTTGGATGTGATGTTGAAACAGTGGATGATATTTATTGGGTCGAATTGCTGACAAATTAACTTTTCAGCAAGACTCTACGGGTGTTTTCATACCTCGTAGTCCGGTAGACTCGGTTCAATTGGGGACCAACCTGCCGTATTTGTTATATATTCTCAGCTGGTGTGATCCTCTGAAACAAACCAACTTATTGGAAAACCTGTTCACCTCCTCGCCTGTGGGGGCGCTGCACCAAGAACTGAAACACTGAGCACAACTTCCTTTTTCACAAAATGTAAAGTGGTGTTAGATTTTATCAGTTATTTGTCTTCAGTAAAAGATCATGAGCCATTTCTCCCACTAGTGCTAGACACGCACGTTTGTTTTGGTTATTTTTACCCAGAATGCCCTGCGCCATAGTCCACTTCCTGCTTTATGAATATGAATTTCTTCTGTAGCCGTTTACATCCACCGCCACCTTGATTTTTAATGACTTATCTTGTGCACTAACTAACTTATGTGTAAATTGAACAGGACATGTGATGCAGTCAATTTTTAACCCCGAAAATTCCTTGAATGTCTTGTAAATGTCGAACACCCTCTTTGCTGCCAGTCCCTCTCCTCTTTTCTTCTGATAAGTCTCTGGCTTGATGAAGCCTTGGTTTCTATGGTTATGAGTGAAGTAAGACCAAAGGATTTGGGTGATAGGCCCAGAGTCAAGATGATCCGACTCCTTCAGCGTGTCAAAGCTAACTAGTGGGCCCCTCATCTTTAGCTGCCCACTAATTGTCAGTCAGCCAGTGTTTCTCTCTGTTTTATTTGTATTCTAACGTCAGTGAATGGCGTGCAAAGATAGAAATGGGATCTGCATCACGCTTTAAAGGAAACAACCCAGATAGGGAGCTGTAAAGAGCTTCTCCCAGAAAGCTGGTCACTATAGTAACGATAGACCCTGAATAGAGGCCAGAGTGAAGCCTTTGGTGACAGTTTAGGCCGGTGTGTCTGATTGTGTAGGTCTGCTTGTGCATTACAGAGTGTGTGCTTCTGTTTATTTGTATGCACATGGATGATTTGCAGTGTGACTGTATTTTTCAGATCTTGTTTCTGTTTCCCTCCCTGCAGTCGAACCGGAATCATTTTATGTATTCGATTTGCGTTTTTGTGTTTTATCATAGAAATATGACCGAGGTCTGCTCCAGGCCACCCGCTCTTATCACCAGCTATTCTGTTTTTCTGACACGTGAATTCATTGAAATTCAGGCTTGTTGGTGGAGCGTGATGTTTTTCATCACTGGGGATTTTTTTAATTTTCGGCGTCCTCTCAGTGTAGCTGCTGAAACAGATGTGTGAGGTTGAAGTTAATTGGTCATCACAGAAGCAAAGTCAGCAGTTTTTAAAGACCCTGAAACCTCTGCCCCAATTTCAGTTTACCTGCCCCTTTTGCCTGTTTTCCCTGTCTAAGTTGATTACATAGACTTCATAATCTATTTTAATTAATGTTGTTTTGGATGTTTTGTTTGTTTTTATTCTGTAAATTTTATGTTTTTCATTTGAGTGGGTATACTTGCATTATTATTACTACTACATTCGTTCATAAATGGTCACCAAATGACATTAGCATTTATTGCAATAATTTCTGGAACTATTTATTGCCCTACAAAATTTATCTTGACATGCCAAGATATGACCAACCGTTTTCAAGTTTTAGCTTGCACACTCCACATTTCTACAGGGTTTTTTCTAAGTTCTGTGAAAGATCAACATTGGAAAGCTGAGTGGGTATAATAGCAATTTGCACCAATCTCATGGTAAAATAATCTAAAAAAAATAACAGATTAAAAACAATACATATCTTTGTTGTAGAGTTTGTGTCTATTTAAGAGTTTAGCAGAAAAAAGTGCTTATGAATTCAAAACGCTGCATATTTTGTTGATTAATTGTGACTTAATTAGCACAGGAGCACCACAGGGGACTGTACTCTCACCATTCCTGTTCACTCTGTACGTTGAAGATTTCCAGCACTTGTCCGACTTCTTTCATTTACAGAAATGCTCAGATAAGTAGGGTTAGAAGTTAGGGTTAGTTAATTTCAAAAAATTTTAAAATCAGAAATATCGGTCGTAACAACAACATTAATATCAGATATCAATGTCGCGCTCCATTCCTAGCAGAAAATGTTACTTTTTCAGACCAACATTAGGCGCTGACACAGCTTTACAATGGGCCCCATTAGCTAGTCTGAGCATGGACTGCAGGTTTTGTGTTTATTCTAGGCTTAAACCCTGGATTAATATTTCCACTTTGTGGCAGATGTCATGTTTGGCAGAGTTTCCCATTCTTCGGCATTTAAAAGCCTTTAAGTGTCGTAGAAACTGAGCTAGACGGTGGCGTCTGAGATGTAGCCTTGAACCATCTGTTTCCATACAGCTGCTGCGATTGAACTCCCCCCCCCCACCCACTGCCACTCACTCTGCCGCCATTAACAAATACTCAAAAGTTCATTGTAAACTCCCCCGGACCCCCTGTATCCAGTTGACCGCCGCCCCCATCCCCCTGCAGTCTAAAACCGCTCCACCCGACCCCCTTAACCCACCACCACCCCCAACGAGCTTCCTGGCTGCGGACAGCACCACCAATCATCACTCGGTTTCCATGGCAGCGTCCCCCAGCAACAGCCGTCACTATATCATAGCAGTAGCGGATGATGTGGGGAGGACGGGGGAGGGGGTCAGCCGAGTTGGAGAGAAGAGGAAGGGGGGGCGGCGAGGAAGAAAAGAGAGCACACACAGCTGCCCTTCAGCGGCGCAGCATCGCACCAGCTGCTCCAGTCGCCGCTCGTCCATGTTCACACCCACAGAAACACGTCGGGCCTTCGAGATTCTGTATCTGCCTCGGCTTTGTCTGCGCACTTCTCCCTTTATTCATTGATACATCTGTGGCCTCCGTGTACTTTGTCCATGCGCCGTCCTTGGATGCTTTCGCTAACAAGTCTGGCTGTACTGTTCATCTGGCAGCTTGTCCATCTGTTGGTTTGGGCTGCAACAGATTGTTGATGTGCAACTTTTCCCTTTTGTGAGTCTCGACTCAGAAGCATTGATTTTCTTCCTGGTGGAAGCACCAGATTAGAGTAGAGCGATAAAGTGACTAAAACTAAAGTGCAGTGGAAGGGAAACCAATTTAATTAGCTTTATCATTTAGCCAAACAGAATATATTTAAAACACACTCAGCTAGGTTTCATGTTGTAGGACTTGGATTATTAAACCTTTAAATTAAAGCTCAGACAGCATTTTTGTGATTTATTTATTGTTTTCCGATAAATAATAGATTTTGTGGTGCTACTTTTTCCCTCATTAGACCTCTTCCAAAATCTACGTATAAAAGAGGAGAAAAAATAACAAGCAGACAGATTAAACACACAAACAGAACTTAAATAATTTGGTTTTTGTTGCTTGCGATATTGAGTAACAGCAGTTTTGTAGAAATAACAAACACTGCCACCTGCAGGTGGGAGTTAGCACAACTTATAAAATGCGGGGATCTGTTTTTGGATGAAAACGCTTAATCGCGAAAAACTGGAGCGACTAGCAAGAACTGAAACACAACAACAATGAGCTTAGAGAAGCAACATTTCTGTTACTTCACAGCGAGATTATTCACTAAAACATTAAAGCTACTGTAAAGCTTTCCAACAGTTTACGTCCCAGCTCGTTTACCCCAACGTCGAATCAAGCAAAAATCCAAGAGTGCTACTTCAGGCTCGGCTAGATTAAATGTAGGGCCGGGACTTAACGCATTAATTTCAATGAATTCGATAAAGACTTGTGTTGTGTTCGAGCTGTGGTAAAAGGAGTTAGCCTATCAGCAAAGCTACTTAAGCCTAAAGTAGCATCTCAATGCTAAACACGATGCAGCAGCAGAGGTATCAGTGTCCACAATCCATATTTAAAGAAAAACAAAACTATAAATTGTCAGGGATTCCTGAAACTCGGGAACGCTGGATATGTTTAATAGCACTTTGCACCAATCCTGACGGTTGATTAGCCTAAATAACAGATTAAAAACAATAAATACGTGTTGTTCAGCTCATTTGTCTATTTATCCAATAATTTAGCATCAAAAAGGGTTTTGAATTGAAAATGTTGCTTATTTTGCCAATTATGTGACTTTTAATTAAAATTAAAGACTCTTCAATCGACTTGATCAAAAATGTTCACCATTTTGAACTGTTCTAATGGTGAACATTTTTGATCAAGTCGATTGAAAACCCACGACTTGTTTTTAATAACTGACTGATCAAATTTGGCTTGTTTGGAAGAGTTGAAGTTTCAGCATTGGGGTCTGTTGATGAATCGTATCCCCTCTGGTTTTTCAGGCATTGGCATGGGCACCATGCAGCCTCATGTGAACGCTGGTGGAGCTCAGATGTACCAACAGCAGGTCCACCAGCGAATGCCACAGGCGGTTTCCTCTCACCCGGCCTACCAGGGGCAGCAGCACTTCTCTGACAACCAACACTACAAAGATGGCAGCAGCAACGGCGGCTCCATGGCCTGCCTTTATCCGAACTACCAGGTAGACTTTGGTTCTGTTATTGTTTTTACAGCTACTGGTTTGTTAGATTAAAACTTCTTCCATATGATTTAATAATAACGTCCACTTCAAACTTGTTTTAGTATTGTAGTTTGGCCTCCATCCATCAGAGGGCACTGCTGGTCATTCTTAAGCAGAACCTCTAGAGAATTAAAGATGGCGGAGGGATCCCAGAAAACAGTCAAAACAGAGTCCAAATGTGGTTCTGTTTAGAAATATAAACACTTGATAAGCTTTTTAAGTTTCAAGTTCATTTGGGTGAATATTTCTCTAATCCTGGAAGATTAGTATTTGAATTAGTTTTTAAATTCAAAATATTGTGAAAAATTTAGCCCACTTGATACAAGAGAAAACTCGAGTTTTAAAGGAAATCAATCAAGTCAATCAATGTTAGATTAACTCAGTCGATAATTTTTCACTTTCGATAAAGATATCTGAGGTTTAATATCGACTGATACTGAGGCGATACAGAAATCTGATTTGACTAAAAACTTTTCTTTTTAAAAAAAACACAGACAGAAATGTACTGAATTACAAATTAATGTGATAATTCTGCACCAGTACAGCAAACTTAAATACACCAATAGCTTCACAAGCTTGGCCAAACATGTAAAAACAACTTTAATTTATGCAGTTAGGAGCAGAACAGCCAATGGAACATAAATAATAAAGAAACAAACAAAAACAATAAGTAAAAAATAAACTGCAACAAACCTTCTTTCAAATGGTTCAGAAAGTGAAACTAGAAAGGCACAAATCATAGAATTAGACTCAATAGATCTGACTTTATGGATCAGGCAAATTCTCATCTGGGCCATATCCAATACAGATATTGATATTGTATCGGTGCATCTCTGATCATGTTGTTTTTGTGTCTCCTCAGCAGGGAATGTTGCCCCACCCTCAGTTTGCGGAGGAGCAGCAAAGCGAGGGGCTCCCGGCAGGCTCTGAGCGGGGCGCCGGTGGCGGGCCGGAGGTGGTGGACGCCATCTACAGAGCGGTGGTGGACGCCGCCAGTAAGGGCATGCACGTCACCATCACCACCACGGTGAGTGGGACCACGCAGGCCAGCCCGGTGCCCGCCCTCAGTGCCATGAGTGCCTTCACTGCCAACATGGGGGAACCCGTCAACCTCCCCCAGGCGGTCAGCGCCGTCCTGCACGGGCACCAGGACGGAGACCGGCCGCGGCAGGCCAGGCCAGGGCGCGGACAGAAGAACTTGGATGCTGGGAAGAGCACGCCGGACGGTCCAGAACCCAACGACTACTTCCGCTCCCCTGGCCGGGGAACGCCGAGGGGGCAGTGGGACGGAGAGGCGCCACACGGCGGAGGCTTTGAGGCGCAGAGCAACAACACCTGGGGAGGGGAGGAGTTCCTGGAGTGCTCCACCCAAGTGAGAAGTAGTCCTCTGATGGAGAGGCCTGCCAGCCTGGCCCCGGCGCCGCCCTGCCCTGCCGAGGGCTCCAGCGACCACGGCCTGGCCGTTCCCCACGACAAAACCTTCTTCGACCGGTTCAACAACTGCAACCGGACGCCCGCCAACTACAAGGAGCGTCTGGAACAGACGGTGGAGCGGTGCGCCCACATCAACGGCGCCACGCCTCACTTCAACGCCAGGGCTTACGGGGAAGTCCTGGGCCCCCCGCGGCAGGAGCTGACGGGGGACGACCAGTCGCCGGGCTCCTCCACCAGCCTGGAGGGGCCCCTGGCCACGCCCAAAGACTACAGCCACTACAACGGCCACTTCAACGGCATGGCGCCCAGCCCCTCGGACACCAAGAGCCTGAGCAGCGAGGAGGACCTGCGGCAGCCCGACTCGCCCTCGTCCGAGCTGCTCCACTACCGCTCCAGAACCTTCAACATGGGGGAGCTGGTCTGGGGCCAGCTGAAGGGCTTCCCCCCCTGGCCTGCCAAGCTGGCCGGTGACGAACAGGTGCACTGCGCCGCAATGCAGCTGCGAGAGCAGGCCAAGGTGAGGCGCCGCGTCCACTTCCTGCACGTTTACTGAAACGATTAACGAGGATAAATCGATTATTGAAATAAACATCAACTAAATTAGTAAACAATTAACCTTTGGAGTAGATTGGACTCAGAAAAAGTCCATTTGCTGAAAGAACATATTCAAAAACTATATACACTTTGCATTTAAGATAAAAAAAATACATTAGTTAATGTTTTGCCCAGAAATGTTAGCTTCAGTCGGTTCAATAAAATCTGATATTAAGCATCTTTTGCTCAATCATTAATCAATTAATAGAAAATCAATATTGAACTGATAAATCAAGCAGAAAGGGCTGAGCTTTTCACATGTTGTTGCATATTTTCTCATTTAAAAAAGTATATTTCAATGTATTTCTAATATTATATAAAAAGGCTTAAATGAAAAATCTTCAGAATTTGCCAATTTGTTATCTGATTAATCGTCAGAATAATCGATTCCTCAAGTCGAGGTTTTAGTTTCACCTGGCTCAAGTTCTGAAAAAATAATATACTTTTTATTTCATAAAATATAAAAAATATATTAAGCACCTTTTGTTCAATTATTA
>NW_006800167.1:953874-1060955 GCF_000485575.1 Poecilia formosa | reverse complement strand
ACAAAACAAAAAAACCAAAGGGAAGTCCCAAAAACACAACAAGGGTTTTTTTTTTTTTACTTTTTTGCCCTCATATTACCCCCTATAAAACACAAAAACACCTTGACAAAGCAAGTCAAGGTTTTAAAATATCCAAGTTTACCAAAATGAAATGAATGAATATTTTTGCTCTTTCAAAAATGCGTAAATTCACATTTCCGGCATTAAAGAAATCAGATGTCAGCAAAGGCTGCGACTAGTGGAGGAAATCTGCATGTGTCTTGATTTGATCCTATCTGAACAGAATTAGGGAGAAAATCTCCAAAATTCAACCATGATGACTTTATCAGCAAAGAAGACAAACTCTTTATAAATTCAGCTCAGAAGATTGTCAGGACTCTTTGACATGCGTGGGAACAGAGCTGCAGTCCGGTGTCTGGAAGTGTTTAGCTTGGACTTGGACGTTGCTGCATTTTATATATTTCACAGGAAGCTCAGCTGATTGATTTCTGATGTGTTCTGCGCTGTTGGTCAAAAGTCCTTTAAGAACGCGGA
The DNA here is from genome assembly GCF_000485575.1 of Poecilia formosa. Taxonomy (NCBI): domain Eukaryota; kingdom Metazoa; phylum Chordata; class Actinopteri; order Cyprinodontiformes; family Poeciliidae; genus Poecilia; species Poecilia formosa. The sequence goes on along the minus strand of NW_006800167.1, from coordinate 1,060,421 downwards.
GGGTTCTTTTTAAAGCCTGTTGTATTTCATGTGTCATAGCCTCCTGTAGTGTGACTAAAGGGGAAAAAAAAAACAAAAAAAAAAAAAACACCTGTGTGTGTTGCTGGCACTTCCTTTGGTCTTTTCTGTTTGCTGAGCAACCTGGGGCTTTCAACATGTGGCTGTTAGAGGATTTTCTCTTGAGTGAATGTGAGACACAGTAATGAGGTTAAAGAAGACACTGTGGAGTTTCTGATTGGACTTTGAAGCTTTGGCTTGCGTAGGGGCCACGCAGCTCAAACGCTGTGTCCCAGTATTTGACATCACTCTGCAACAGCCAGTCAGAACCAGTGGGTTATCATCTTACAGTTAAGGCTAGTGATAAATTCCTAATGCCTCACTGAAAGTCTGTTGTAAGAAGGGAATCATCACTGGAGTGTTCCTCTGTGACTTGAAACTGTTATTTCCTTTAAAGATGGCTTGAAGTCATTTCCCATAAAATACTAACCTCCTCCCACATGCTACTGACAGTAAATCCCCGTTCAAGCTCATATCTCATTGTCTTCTCGGACAACACAAAATCCATGAATCAGTTTGACTCCCGGTGACCACCTTTCCACAAGAAACAGCATCTGAGTTCAGGTCCGGATGAGTCTTATCGTGCATTGTGAAGTGATTGGAGACCTGTGAATACAACAGAAACCAGTGGCTGACATTACCATAGCTGATTGAAAGATAAAAGGAAGAGAACAGCACAGAAGGAGCGAGCTGATGGGTTGTTTCCCCCTGAAGATGAAAGAACCCCCTTCTCTGGGTGTCCTTCAGAGGTGAAGGAGAGTGTTACCACAGCTGTGACGATCTTGTTTAAATTCAATACAGGATCTCGAGATGAAAACAGCCCAGATGACTTTTGACCCAGCAGGCTTTGGCAATGGTCAACAGCAGCAGCTCTCCAGCTCATATAGTTGTTATTTGCACTCACAATCAATAACCTCCAGGTGTGCGTGTGTGTGTGTGTGTGTGTGTGTGTGTCTGTCTGCTGTGAAATGAAAGGTTGATCTTTCACCAGTGGACCCATTATAAGTCGTTAACCAGACTGTGTTTATACTAAAGCAGCATGTATCTGTGATCTGACTTCCAGCAGAGAAAGTCAAGAGTTGAGCCACATGTGACAAGTGCAACTGTTTTAGTTTCTACGTGACAATTTGCCAGAAACTGACACAAAAGAAGTTCATATCAAACAAAAGCAGAACTTTAAGATGTATTGCATCTAAAAACAAATACTGATGTGAGACGTCTAGTTTCTAGTTCTCAGTTCTAAGAATATTTGTGAAAAACTGACAAGAAGTTATTTGTCTGCTTACTTTGGATCAGATTGTGATACTTTAGCATGGAAGTTCACTTTTTGGTTTGGCAGTTTGATCTACAGTGGTGGTGGCTGATGCAGCGGTAATTGGTTCAAGGAAAGTCTTAATTAGACATCCAAAGTCCCAAACAATAGAAATAATACATGATTTTTTTTAAAAACAAAAACAATTAGAATATGTTATAATTTTGTAGATTTTATGGAAAATATTGTGTTATTGTGAAACTGGAACATACTAACTCAATGCTATACAGTGAGAATCCCAAGCTGTGATCCACGCTGGGTACTGATCTGAGGTCTCACTGTTTTTCCACTGGTCTCTGAGCTGCATGAGGCGTGGAGGCTTGTTTCATCCACTCTTTGTTAGAGACACGTGGTCCACTGAAAGGACATCTCCTCTGTTCACTGCAAAGCACAATGAAAAGCAGGTCCAAAGATTTGCTGGCTCATTTGTATTTTAGAACATTTTGCTCCGGCACCTTAGCAACACGCCCTGGAGGTGACCATTTAAAATCGACATCCCATGTGGACTACTGGATAACAGGACCCCAGGGCGCTCTGCAGGATCAAACAGGGGACTCGAGGTCCCCGGGTGATTCAACACTGCCTCTCTGTAATTACTTGGCCTATGAAACCAGTTAGCTCCTGTGCCAGTCACACCATCAACAACAAAGTCATTTCAACAAAAGCACTGTGTTGTTACTCACCTATGACGGCAGACAATCTCTAAGAGTTTACTCTTGCTCATTAATTCAGCAGCTTCTCTTGTTTATAGATACCAGGAATGCTACCAACACAGTATGGGCTGTGTTATTTGGCTGTGGCACCTCCTGTTTTGCTGATAATTGAGGAATACTGTGTAGAGGATATTGGAGTCTGAGGAACATGGAGAGCTTGGTTAATTAAGACCTACTACAAATAATAGGAAGGTTTTATTCCCACAATATTAGGTGAATTACAGGGGGTACTTCTCTGTTAATCCATCTTCTGAATAGTCACCATTATTTTTGGCAAATCAGGGGCCCATTTTGGGAGCCCTCTATGTGTTTGGACCCATTTATGAAGATCTGTTTGCAGAACCTCAAATAAATATTGATAAAATATTTATTTGAGGTTCTTACATTTAAAAGATCTAGTCTTTTAAATGTTGTTGGCAGTTTTTATAGATGAAGATTTAAGACGACTAGTTTTCATCAAATAAATAACAGGGATGGAAACAAACTTCAGCTGTTGCTCAAAATGCTTTACATATTTTTTAGTCACTGACTTGCCTCAAATGCTGTGAAGAAGTGACTGTGTGGAATTATCACAGGTAAAACGTTAGAAAAGTGGAGGCTGGAAAACATAAATACTCTAACAGTAAAATTACATTTATTTTTATAGTCCTTTACAATAACTGTCAAGTTAAGTGCTTTACAGTGGGTGAAACAAGGTAAAACGTATAAAACTCAAGGAATAAAACAGGGAACAACACAAGAGACAGTAGAATAAAGTAAAAAATATATATATATATTTTCAGAAAATCAATATTGTCTATGATTAAATTAATGACCTAAAATTATTTGCTCTGACTCTTTTGGTTATAAAACCATAAACCAAATAAAGTAAGTTAAATTGACCAACAACAGTTTCCCAAAGCTGTTGTTACTGCTGTTATTCAAAATTTTAGGTTACAATTTAGGCAGCCAAAACAACCCTGTATTCAGCCTGGGCATGTCATTTTTAATTTGAATTTTTTGTGTAAACACTGTGAAGCCAGAGCATTTCTGCTTACACAGTGGGAATCTCATACTGACCCGTGTCAACTATACATAATCTACTCCTTTCCTAGAAATGGGGCTTGGAGTGAACGGTTACCAATTTCCCTGAATTCTGGTGGTTTTCTACCAGATGTCATAAATCTGTAAAAATAATATGTAAGAATCTTGACTTTTAAGAAGTTCAATCTAAAATCCCCTTGAACTAATAGAACTGACATTGCATCCCCTCATGGAAAAGGAGGGCTTAGGGTTTTTTTACAGGAGATTACCTCAGTGCCATTGGTTATCACTAGATTTAAGCATACTTTAGTGAATAAAACTGATTAAAGGGCATATGACTAACAGTAAATAATTTCCATAACAGTCACAGCGGTCCCTTCCTTCAAGTTCAAACTTTGCATAACGTCATTTTCATGTCCCATTATGTTTCTATTTTACAACGCTGCCTGAAATCTCTGACTAATAAAAAAGCAGATCTGCTGTGCCTCCTGGATACACAAGTTTGGTATTTATCTGCCATCCATCACATTTGCCTTCCAGCTATCGCTGATCATAATTTGAGCTTCCCATTTGCTGCCATGTGAACAATTGCCAACTGAGAGACAGAAGGAATGTAGGACTATTTTGGGCATGAAACATCAGATGTTGTGGTTTTAGGGCAGACTTAGAGGAGGGGTCTCTGTGTTTCCCCTGGCAGTCTGTCTAGTCGAAGCTGACTGCTCACTGTGAGTTGGTGTCTGTATGCAATTACCTTTATAAAGGAAAATAGTGGCCTCTGTTACAGTCTCTCCAAGTATGACGGCACCTTCAGTAGTAGTAGTAGTGTCTTTTTTTTTTTTTTTTCATATTTTTGCTTCTGTGTGTCTCTCTCCAGGTGTTTTAACAGACAACCGTAATGGTCGGTTGGAGCTTTTCTTGTCTGGCTGATTCATTCCTTGGTAATGCATGATGGTAGCAGGAAGCCCAGGTATTTTTATGGTACTCCAATTTATGACCCTTTGTCTTTCTTTAAAAATCTGATAACTGCTAAGTGCATTTACTGGTAAATGCTTTGTTTTTATGGTGACTAAAGTGGATCACCTATGTCATCCTGTTTGTGCTTGGAGATAAATTCCCAGTTCCAGCCAAAGCACTTCTACAGAGAAAATGCCAGCAGCGTCACAGAGTGAGGAGGCAGGCCTCATCTGGAAATCTGCTCACATGATTGGAAATTATGGATGGATATGGTTTACTTACGTAATCAGAGAACCTTGGAAAATCCCACTAAATTAAAGCGCCCTCAGATACAAAGATAGGAAACAAAGTGTTCTTATTAGATATAGATTTGGTCATTTCCTCTGTTGTAATCCAATTAGAAAGTAGGGCAATATTTCCTTCACAAAGTCAGCCCAGGGCTGGCTCATCTTGGACTTTATTGATGAGCTTTTTTTTTTTTTTTTTTTTTTTTTCAAATAGATAATTTTCTTGTCTTTCTTCTAGGAATGGGTTGATAGCCAATATTAGGGCATAGCAGGTTTTAAAACATTACATTGTTGATGCACACTGCTGTTCAGCTGGCTGAAAGGACTCAGCAACATTCCCTTGCTTACAAGAGAGAAAACATTCAACTGAATAAACCGAACAAGCGTCACTCGTACTGCAGCCATAATTTCTTATTCAGGAATGACTGTCTAGCTAATTTCAGCTCTTTTACAGTTCAGCAGAACTATAAAAAGGGGCAGTACTCTATAATTAGCATGTTTACTTGAGCATTACGTTTTAGTGAACGTTTATTCTGTGGTTTTGGTTAATTGTATGTAGCAAAGATCAAAATAATAATAAATAGAGATAGCTTGTTCTTCACCCGTGGCTTTGTTACTATAAGAAAGCCAACTTGTGCAAAAACTGTAATTAGTTTTTCTCTCTTTTTTTTTTAAAGGAGTAAGTTGTATATTTTGGGAAGATCCTGCACAATTTATTTTTACTCAGAACTATCATACTGTGACAATGTCCATGCCTACTTTCTTTAAATTTTTATTTTGTAAAAAGGTTTCACCAATTTATGTAGATGTCTTTTAGATGTTTTGTTATTCTAGCACCTGGTTTACCAGTAATAAGGATTATTATCTTATATTTTTCTTTTTCTCTGTGATCTAATTATTCAATTGACAGTGGTGATCTCCTTCACTGCCTTTCTTACAAACAAAGAGACTGAAACAGAGAAGGTTTTCAGTCTGATAAAGGGCAGGCTGAAAAGCTGAGTGCTCCAGCATGATTCACTGCTTCTGATTGCTGTCGGTTTATGTCATGGTTTTCCCCGACTTCAGCTGTCTACGTTTTTTCCATTCCGTTGACCCCTAGGAACAACATCTGGAGCTGCACTCTATCCTAGTTTATTTAACTGAAACCTTTCCCACATGAATGTTTCTACCACATTTTTGGAGCAAGGCTCGAAAGGTCTGTGAAAGATAACCTTCGTCTTGTCAAATCCTCACTCAGGAAATTGTTGAAATTTTTTTTTTTTAAGACTTCATCTTGAAATAGAGAGACAAATTATCAGGATTAAGAAGCAATCTTTTGGCTGCAGCTCCAATCTTTTCCAAAAATGTGCTGACTTGTATATGAAGGAGTTGTGGTGGGCAGAGCTGGGTAGGAGGGTTTGGCACATGAGGAAGAGGGGAGGAAGAGTGGGGGGGCTGAGTGAATGAGAGCCTGCCACAGAAAAGTGGGTGGGTTAAAGGATAGATTCAGTGTTGGGACAGGCACATGGTGGTTTGGGGGGTAGATGGAGAGAGAAATGGAAAGAGTTAGGAGCTGTGGATCTGACTTCAAACTGCCAGCTGTGTTCAGACAGTGAAAAGGAATGTGGCTCAGCGTGGGAATGAAGATGCTCTGACATGCTTGGAGACACTCGTAACTCTTGATGGATGTAGAAGCTACTCTGGCTCTATGATGAAAATATCCCGTGAGTACGTAGCTATTTTTCACTGAAAGGAAACCAGCATGTCAGCTGATTCAAGGGTTCTTAAACAATAGATGTGATCTTGTATGTTTTTTTTTTGTTAGTTTGTTTTCAAAAGGTTATAAAAAAAAAAAAGTAGGTCCTTGCTTATTAAATTGTGTGATTTGTGATCTGTCATTTAGACATAAAGTAGAATGTAATTAAGGTTTAAAAACGTGTTAACTCTGGCTCTTCTCACCGTCTGTGATCTGTGCTGATCATGTCACCCTTTGCCCATTGTGTACTTTTGTAGTTTTAGATGGTTTTACCATGAGCTCAAGTATTTTTCTATATTCTATTGAGTACTTTAATTAAATATGGATATGTAAATTCAATAAATAATATCTACAAGCAGAAGGTTGCTGAAAGGTATTTTGATTTTATCACGTCTTAATCTGTCATATTTTATAGAGCACATGAGTTAAAAATGAGCATTAGAACCACCAGCAAAGAAAACAGAATGTAACACAAAGTTTTCAGATATTATATCCAACAAAATGACATACTAAATCATTTAGTATATCAGATCATTTAGTATTTATACTAAATGAAATAAGGCTTGGAAATTTTACATTTTAACAGATAAGTAATGGTTGAATTTTGACAGAATGACTTTGTATCAACCATGAATCAGTTCATGCCAACTTTAGGAATATATATTCTACTCATAGTTTATTGTAAGAAAGTTGTAAAGCAAAAGAAAAGTTTTTTTGTTTGTTTTTCCCCGAGAGTCTTCAGGCTAAAATAAGGATCAGAATCAAAGTAAATGGGACTAGAGAGTGATTCTAGGCTTTCAGAACTTAGTATAAAATATAGGTATTTTATTACTATATATTTCCAAATTCATTGGCAATACATGACTGAAGAAACAGATGGCAATAGTAACTACATGGATATGGAATGGTTTGTTTACAGGAAATGGAAAGGAACAAGGTAGCAACATGTAGGTACAAAATGAGGGCACGGACCTTTGACTGGACAAGTTGACCTAGAGTGATACATGCTATGTCCACAATGTGAATTATATAACAAGTATTCTTTATAGAGTACACAATGTTGCATAAGATGAATTATAAAAGGAGTCAGCCGTTCCATAGGTGCTTCAGTCGCACGCAGCTCTTGACATTTTGCTCCATTGTGTGGCAGCCAAACTGGGTTTTATTTCTTTGTGAAATTGTAATCCTATACCATAGACGGCTTTAAAGCTTTAGGTTGTGAAGAGCAAACACAAGTTCTCATTCTTTGGCGCGATGCCCGCCCCAGTCTTTTATCCACGAGAGATTTCCTTAGAGAGAGGATGAGAGGACAGAATGTCTCACTATCATGTTACAGAATGCAAAACAGAGGGATTCCCAGATCCTGTTACTGTTTCTCAGTGGTCCAACCTGAGGTCCTGGGACACAGAAGGGCCTGACAACACTCTCACTATGCATAGCAGTTGAATAATAAAGAGCCGATATTATTCACCTGGGAGGGAGGTCTAGCGGAACACAAAGGCTTTAGCTTGTGCTGACGCAGGTGGGAACACAGCAGAGTGGCTCCTGGCAGCAACACATGTTGACCTATCTCCTGGTTCAGGGGTGAACAGTAGACATCCAAGGACAGAGGGAGCTGTTAATATTTATTCAGTTGTTGGTCAGTCCTCAAACCAGACAAAGTTAGTTTTCTTTGAATTGTTTTGATAGTCTGGCAGCAAAGCAGCACAGGTGAGTTACACAAAGACAATTTTCTGTAATTATGTGGAACTGGAGGATGAATGACTGTGGCGCATGATGCAGCTGCTGTGTGCCGGTCCCAATTTGGAGCTGGGATTTCTGATTTGCTTTAGTGATTCCCTTTTAGCTGTGTGTTTAGCTGAAGATGAACTTATGTGCTGTTTGCTCTTAGTCAAGAGCAAAGTTTTTCATGTTCTTTAAAACATGAAAAACGTCTGCGCAAAGACTTATTTGGACACGATATTGTTTTAAAGATTGGTTCTGGTAAGTTTAGTCAACTCATAGCATTTTTATTGTCTTTCTGATTCCATTGATAGTTGTAGCCTGACTTTATGATTATAACACGGTTAAACAGCCAAAGATTTTCATCTGACTTTCTGCTCTGAGATGACATCAAATAATCATAGTTGCTTGATAAATGAATTGAGATGAGGCCGCTTGCTTGAGAAATTACACCAGAGCTGAATTGTAAACTGTCGTGGTTTTCATTCTAAACTTTACTGCTTGTGATCTTTTCTTGTATTAATACAAAATATATAGATATATTCTATTTTTAGTCATTCTCTTTTAAATAAGAAACATTATTATTACCTAGGTTCCTAATGTTTTTTTTGTTTTTTTTGTGGGTTGTAGCACTGATGTGTCAGGTATCATTTCTCACATAGGCGGTAATAGTCTCCAATTCTATTAGCATTAATGGAAAGGTGTCAACAGTCTTTTTCCTTTGCAGACCATCGGTGGCACTGATAGCTTCACTCTGCAGGTCACCAGAGGCAATTTATGATCCGGAGAACAAGATAACCGCTTTTTCAGGCGTTTCTTAAGCTTGGAGAAGGAGAGCACTGACAATCATTTTAATCAGTTTCGCAACTTTTATTAATAAATCTATCCTAGATGAATGTTTTTTTCAACAGTGGGAAAAAAAATCTTGCAAAAAAAAAAAAAAGTTGTTTTGTTGCTATTAACAGATTTGCCATGTTGCCATGAGCATTTTTGTAATTTGCACACAGAACTTCTGTTTTGTAATCTGTTAATCTGACGTATATGACTCAGATGTTCTTAACAAATAGTAAATCACGTCTTGTTTTAACATGCGTGTTCTCTTGCCTTATAACGAATTTAAACCATAGGAACGGTATGACGGATGTTTTTTGTTTTTAAAACACAATATTTCAAGCTGTTCATTTTTAGGAGCAACACTAATAACACTCTGTAAGCGATGTCCTACAAAAAAGTTGCCACATTAATGGAAGTTCTCTTTATGGAGTTAGTACTTTTTGCTCCTATTTTGCATATAAAGAGAAATTCATTTGGTCCTTCCACACCCGACTCAATATGAAAAAGGTGCCAAGGGATTTTTTTTTCTTTTCTTTTTTTTTTTTTTTTTATGAATCCTTTGGTGGTTTTGTTTAAATTGAAAATGATCTTAATTAATGTGGTTTATTTTCACTTTTCATCTCTGTTGTTGCCTTGCAGAAATTGAGGCAAAAGAGGCGTGTGACTGGCTGCGGGCAGCAGGATTTCCCCAGTATGCTCAGCTCTTTGAAGGTAATGAAAGCACTCACTGAAACTCCTACACACATTCATCATCACAGGGGGGAGAATTGTTTGTAGAAAGCTAGGGGTTAATGAAGTTGCACATGGTTAACCCAGTTCTGTAATGAACCAAAAGTTTTATTTATTTATTTATTTTTATTTCAGATCTATTGTGAAATGAGAATGTTTGTACGTGACCTTTTGAAGTAAATAGTTGTGCCGTGTCATCTGGTCTTTCTCGAACACTGATCACAGAACCCTGTACAGATTGCGTGTGCTGTTCTCAAGAAGCCTTCAAGCTGGAGCCCCGAGCAGATCTGCAGACACCACAAAACAAACACAACATCAGATGCTTTTAAAAATCTAATCGCTTCCATCAACAAGTACTTTATAAACATGCCTGCTGTGCTTGACGCCTGAAGTCATGGGAAGAAATTGGTTTTATCAGAGCTTTAAGGGGCTTTACTCCCACAGATCTCTGTGTTGAGGCCTGACTTTTGATGTGCAGTATAGAGCTATGCAACTTTTTCTCCTGACAGCTTGTGGAAACGTAATAATAATAAAGAGGGGACTGATGATCTTGTCAAAGTGCAGAGTTCTTCATGCTGATGTTATGTGTTAAAAACCTTTTTAATAAATAAATCAATCCATTATTGAGTTTTTTAAAGCCTTTGATATCTTTGAATCCCTGCCCTTTTGAACAGGCAAAGCCTTGTTGAGCCATGGCTGCTCATTGTAGCTTCTGTTTTCCATGAGAAGAGACTAACTTCACATGAATTTAGTGAAACGATAGATTCAGTCTCTTAAGTTATGTAACAGGAAGCTCATACCGAGAGCAAGTCGCAATGCCCACACAAGTGCGAGCTCTGTTATTTGGGCTAATTCTGTCTGTTTTCATTCAAATTACAGAAAGTTTCATGGCTCCTCTTTACCACTGCAATGAATGTTGTGGTTTCCAGGCACTTCAATTTTTCCTTTGTGTTAAACAGAACTTGTAGAAAGTGGATTATTAAGAATACCACTCACTCTGGATTTTTGCACTCACATGTTTTCTGTCTCTGATTTTTATTTATTTTTTTCGCCCTTTAGATTCACAGTTTCCAATTGACATCACGCCTGTGAAAAGAGATCATGACTTTCTGGACAAAGATCTGGTGGAAACTCTGTGCAAGTAAGTGAAATGAGTCACTAAATAAAATGAGAGTCAGTGGCAGAAGATATACTTGTAGATCAGTAGAAGAATCTATGCAGAGTTGCTCATAGTCTTAGGTTGTCCCTGGTAAAGACTTGTAGAAACCTTTAAACTACAGGAGCATGTGACTGAAGCAGAAATCAAAACTAAGAACCAAAATACTTTTGCTTCCAAGACATTTATTCAATGAAGAAAAATCATGTTTCCAGGTTAAGAACTTATTGTTTTTATGCCAAAATTATTAGTACCCCTACTTTAAATTAGATTTTTTTTTTTTTTACAACTTCCCTTTGCCAACAGAAGAAGCTATTCGTCTTCTCCCATAACAGTTTACAAGAATGGAACAAACAGAAAACATGATCTTTGACCGTTCTGTGTCTCACAATCTCTCTGCATTGTCCACAGTTCAGGGTTATGTTTCTGTCATGCGCTCTTCTTCAAATCACCCAAAAGGTTTTTAATAGGATTTAATCTGCAGACTGACATGGTCATGTAAGAAGATTGATTTCGTGAGGGTTTTTGATTTAACGATATTTTCCTTTTTATCCAAAGATGAAAGTAAAAATCATTTACAGGTTATAGAGTCCACCAGATTCACATTTAAAATGTTCTGGTTTCTCAAAGGGTTCATGGAATCATGAAATAATAGACATGAATAAGGTTCCTACCAACAAGCCCACAGCATCCAAAAGTGAGCAGTACGTACTTTCCCTTATATTCATACTTTGTTTCCCCTTCTGGAGTTTGACATGAAACAAACTTCATGTTTGTTTGTGATAGCAGGACAGAAGAGACCTTTTACTGGCATGCATCCTAAACAACCAGTTGGGATGTAGATAGAGTTATTGATCCCAGGATGTCACTCTTTGGTGCAGTACTTTAACTGGGCATTAATTTTAGTTCAATTTCCATTAATCTCTTTGTACATGATGACAAGAAAAATTTGGCTAGCCAAGTAATTGGTGACAAAGAGACGAGGGCCTCTACATCATGTCACATTGATATCGCAGGAAAACAGAGAATACTACTTTAATAAGCTGAAAGTTCCTTTAAAATTAAATAAAAATTAAAAAAGTTATTCAGTTCCATCAATGTTAATGGATATGGGTACCCGTAATTCTGCCCCATTGGATAATGTTATTTCTATTTTCCCTTACTAGAATATAAGAATATCATAAGAAACAAAATGTTTCCCACAAATTGATATGTTCAAAAATAAGCAGACTGAATACAAGTTGCTTATAGTAGCTTATTAGTTTATTTCAGCGTGTTTGCATTAAACCTACCTAATTTTCTTACTTTAAAAGAGAATAGAAAGAAATTATCTTCACTTCTCAAATATATGGCAGTAACTTCATGTTTTTCCCCCTCTTGGTTAATGATTTTTTTTATGAAGAATAAAATAATTGTACCATCGGCTGTTGCCTCTACATTGCTTTTAGAACCCATGTAGTTTCCCCCCCCAAGCCAAAATGAAAACAGCACTTAAGCAACTACAGTAACTATGGAAACGATCCAAAGAGGGAACCAGGAGAGACATTAATGGTGCCTCGCACTGCTCAACATATTGTGACTCTAAACAACCCTAAAGCAACTCATCTGCATTCCAAACTAGCCACTGGATGAATAGGAAACAATTGGAAACAGTTCCACCTCCAGTGTGATTTTGCCCGTGACTTTCCACCATCGCTATGGTAACGTAAGAATAGGCCTTTAGTCAGTGATGCCACCACAGTCCCAGAGCAAAAATAAATGCCACCCTGCATACCATGCGTTCCTTCGACTGAACAGATAGATATTTCATACGTGCTGGTGCAGCCTCTGATCTCCGGCTAAGTACCCTCTTATTTTAGCGACCACATTTAAAGCTCTTTAGGCGTGTGGAATAAAGGGCCCCCCTGCTTGGAAATCCTCTCTTTAGTTCCGTATGCTGCTATCTTCAGTAACAATCATGGGAAAGTCTTGTTTTAATAACCCCTCTCATCTACAGCTTTGGAGCGCAGTTAGAGCCTCCATCACAGCGAGCTTGAAAAAGAATCTGGAGCAGTCAACCCCTGATTATCTTTCCACAAATTTGTTACATTTTTCTGCAACAAGTCAGCTCAGCTGTTGTGTGTATTTTCCCACAATTTTTATTTTTTTATTTTTTTGGGTGATCCACAAAAAGTGTTTGTCCTGTGATTTCCAGTATCTCTTCAGATTTTCTCACCTTAGAGCAACGAACCTTGATGTGTTTTATTAGAATTTTATGGAAAATGTGATGTGAGGTTGGATCATGAAGAGAAACCAAAAACATGTAGGGTTGTGGAGCAGCTCAGGGTGGCGTGAGGTTATAACACAAAAGAAGAATCTTTGAACATCTCAGCGAGCGCTGCTTTCATCCATCTTTTCAAAAAATGACGTTACTGTTCAAGTGTTTGTGGATACTTTTGCAAAGCATCTGTATATTGCATTTGGAACACAAACAAGCTTTCCTAAGCTGAACACGGAAAACATGCTCCGAGCCCTGACCTGGGATTTAATTCACATATTGTGGACATCAGTTTCTTCTTTCTCTGTGTGACCTTTGAAATAGAGGAATTATTAACTATGCTATATTTTTAGGGAACAAAGTTTTTGTGTGAAGTCTGTTAAACAAAGAAACAATATACTGTTCAGGATGGTTTCAAAGAATGATTCAACGCCATACTTAGTGACATCATCTTTGAGTGAGTGAGTAGGGTTTGACATTTTTTATATCTAAATTTGAATCTCAAAATAATCCATGCAGCCCTTCAAGCCACCAGCATCTCCACCCAGACTCAACAGAAAGAGAACCAAATAGCTGGCAATTACTGACGTTTATTAGATTAAGGATATTATTATATTGACCAGCTCCGTTTCCCTAAGGGATCTGGTTGTGCATCCAGAGCGGGGCCTGATCAGATTAACATTCAAACGGCTCTCAGAAGTTGAATGAAAATCTATTTTTGGTACGTTCATTCGAGAGTTAATGTCCTGCTTGTTCAGTTCAGTTTCCATCTTTTCTTTCAGGCGGCTTAACACACTCAACAAGTGTGCCTCTATGAAGCTTGATGTGAATCTTCCAAAGAAGAAGGTGAGTATAACTCCTGACTGTTTATCACCATGTTGTTTATTTAACCGCAAAGAGTTTCTTGGTATGGCACTACAATAATAGCTACTTTTTGCAAAATGCCATACAACCAGTGGTTTTATTTGACTTTGTGAAAAAATGAAAATGTATTAATAACATCATAAAATTTTGATTTGCCAACACAGATTTTTAGGTGATTCTGATTGATCTTTAAGCACTGTGATATAAAAGATTTATGAATTGTATCGCAAACATTTTTCCCCAGCCTTCCTGCCATAAGCAATCAATATTTGTTTATATTAGGAGCAGAGGAAGTTTCACAGCAGGTGTGTGAGAGAGAGAAAGCGGTTGCTGTTGGTTTCAAGTTTCAAAACAGACTAAATTATGAAGTCTCTGCCATCATAGATAAAGCATTAGTTCAATTAGCAAACTAGTCTATGTGTGTGTGTGTGTGTGTGTGTGTGTGTGCGTGTGCGTGTGTGTGTGTGTGTGTAGATGCTTAATGACTTTGAACATTTCCAAATGGCTTCCAACATTTTAGTTAGACATCAAAAGCTCAAAAGAACCCAAGAGAACAACTTTGCTCTACTCTTTTTCTTTCACGAAATATTCTGAGACATGGCTGCAGTTTGCTCAGGCTGTGAAAGAGCAAAACTTTCATCTGGATCCTTTCGAACTCTTGACGTTTAGTTAAAATGTTGGAAGCCATTTGGAAATTTACAAAGCCATTAAATTGTGATTCACCAGTCAGGGTTTCTTAGACTACTGGTTCTCAGACCTGGTCGTTAAGTACCCTGCCTGTTAATCACATATTCATTTAATTAAGCTGTTTGGAGGCAAGGAAACACCTAAAATATGCAGGGCAGGGGTAATGAGGACCAGGTTTGGGAACCACTGGCCTAGCCTAAATATCGTCGGAAAAAACTAAATTGCACTGAAAAATTACCAGACCGTTTCCTGCTACATCTCTCATATATTATCTTTATAACTCTAGAGTGAAGACTCAGATGAAGAAGATCTCTTCGCCATCAGTGACAAATGGACCTTTGAGTGGAGCAGCAGACGTTGGTCCAGATTACAGGACATCAACTGTCTGCTTAGAACGCACGGAGAAGGCCAAACATCTAAAGACGGCTTGCCTCTCCACAGTACGACCAGCAGGGAGAGTGTTCTGACGGATCTCAGTGAGCCCGAGGTCTCATCATTGCACAGTGAAAGCAGCGGGGGCAGTGGTCGAAGGGGCCTTAGCACGGAAGACTCTGACTGCTCCAATCGCACCTGCTCAGATTCTGCAGCGATGCCAGACTTGACATCTCTCACAATGCCTCACATCCCCAAAGAATTTTCCCACTATCGCTCTGTGCCTGACAAGCAAGGCAAGTTTAGCCGCACCCGTGCCAAAGACTTCCTGAAGCGCATGGAAACCCTGAGATCTAAAGGAACCTCAGTGAGGGATCGGAAAACTTTGGTCATTAGCTCTCCTGTCATGCAGCAGGAGGCTCAGGCACTGAAGACGCTGCATTGTGTCGAGATCGTAAATGGTGATGCTGGAGCTCCAGAACTCCCATCAGGCAGAATACTGTCACCACAATCCGGCAGTGAGGGTAGCAGTCACTCCAGTGGCAGCACTGTCAGCACACCAAGTCTGAAAGAACGAAAGGCTCACCGTGCTGACCACAAGCGCAGTGGGATGTATCTGGAGGACTTAGACATTTTCTCAGGCAACCAAATGAACAAAGTCGCAGAACACAACCGCAGAAATGAATTCTGCTCCTATGAAGATCTAGTGGTCCACATTCCAAAAGACCATAAGCCAGGAACTTTTCCCAAAGCGCTATCCATAGAAAGCCTGTCCCCAACCAATGGAGCCATCAACTGGCATACAGGAAGCATGCACCTGGACTCCACACTAATTTCATGCAGAAAGGAATCCAGACCTGTTACACAATGCTGCTCCAGAGGAAGCCGAATCAGTGTCTATGATAATGTTCCTGGGTCACACTTGTATGCCAGTACTGGAGACTTAATAGACTTGGAGAAAGAAGACCTTTTCCCTCATTTGGATGATATACTGCTACATGTAAATGGTCTGCAGCAGATAGTGGACCACTGGTCAAAAAATGTCCTGCCTACAGGAGAGGGGGTGATGCAGGTGGATAGTGAAAAAGAAGATACGGTACGGCTGCAGTCCTCTAGTCAGATCACTTTAGATTTTGAGGAAAACTCTGTCACCGAAAGCCAGACTACTCCTGGTGATGGAGACAGAGACAAAGTATCATTAGCTGAGACTGAATCTACCAGATTCAGGGAACGGAGGGACTCTGGAGTTGGTGCTTCACTTACCAGACCTAACAGGTAGGATTCATGACAGTGTGCTTAATCAGGCTGTGCCAATGTATAATGAAATGTTATGAACAAAAACAAATGTTTTTTTTCTGCTTTGGCATTAGGTTACGATGGCCCAGCTTCCAGATATCCAATCGTCTCAGTCACTCAATGGCATCCCTGCAAATTACAAACCAGTCAGCAGGCCAGCTGAGTTTGTTACAGAAGTTTTCTCTCTTGCGTCTTACAGCAATCATGGAAAAATATTCCATGTCTAACAAGCATGGGTGGACTTGGTAAGTGTTATTAAAACAACACACAGGCAACAATAATACTCTATGTCTCATCAGTCAGAAAGACCTTTTTTAAAAAAAATTAATTAACCTGTATTTTATGAAATCTATTTTAAATGTGTTGGGTTTTGTCAAGTAAAGAAGAAATCCTTGAAATTACCTTCCTTTATTACTGGCTGTTGTTGAGTAACTTTATATTTTCTTTTTTTATGCATGTTTTTAAAGACAATTCATTAATAACATTCATTAATGTTTGTAGGTCTGTACCAAAATTTATGAAGAGAACGAAGGTACCAGACTATAAGGACAAGAATGTGTTTGGAGTGCCACTCATAGTGAATGTGCAGCGCTCCGGTCAGCCCCTGCCGCTTGGCCTCCAGCAGGCTTTGAGATACCTGAGAAGTCAGTGTCTTGACCAGGTCAGTAACCTCCCAACGTTAAGATGTGTGCTCTTAATCTATAGGAGAAGCTGAAAAGCAAGTTCATGTACTGTACAGCAAATGGACTCAAAGCTTGATTGGGGATCATTTTGGATGAACTTCCACATCAGTGCCGTTTCACGTGCTCCCAATCAGCCTGTGGCTTTGCTGCGGTGATAAAGAAGTCAAGGTTGCCTTTATAGCAGCGTCCAACTTGCCTCCACTGTTAGTTTTTTGGTCCCTTATTATCTTCATGACTTTACTGCATGAATTCTCTATGACGTTTAGGAAGGTTTGCTAGCCAAACAATCATAGTACTACTATAGCCAGTAAGTTTCTGATAGATGACCGCAATAACTTAGAACTTGAGAGGACACACTCTGCTGAGAGCAGCAGAGGACATGTCTCCTCAAACCATCATTGAGTGTGAAAACTTCACAATGGACTTTAACTAAGATTCAAATGCAAAATGTCCTTTATGCAAAAGGAGGTCTTTTAATTTTCAAAAGGTGATTTTTTTTTTTTTTTTTTTTGACTCAGGTGGGATGCTTCTGACGTTCCTACTACAGCAATGGCTTATTACAAGGAATGCGACAGCTGTAACTGTCATTTGTTGTGGCTCTTGGAACGCTCCAACTGCAAAATCCCTAAAACTCATGAAGGGGTTTTCCTTCACAATCCACTCCTGGTTGCAGTTGTCT
The DNA here is from genome assembly GCF_000485575.1 of Poecilia formosa. Taxonomy (NCBI): domain Eukaryota; kingdom Metazoa; phylum Chordata; class Actinopteri; order Cyprinodontiformes; family Poeciliidae; genus Poecilia; species Poecilia formosa. The sequence continues at coordinate 1,043,061 of NW_006800167.1, read as the reverse complement.
ATTTTATGCATGAGCGCTTTTCTTCCACCGTTTGCTCCTTAATTCTTATTTCCATTGGTATTCCTGAATACAGCACTCTGTGAACTTTTCTGTTGCTTTTTCTGGCTTATGTGATTGCGTAACCATAACACAGCCAACACATAATGTCTCTGTGGGGATAATTTTGTTTCATGTATTTTTTTTTGTTGTTTTCGAATCTTAGTAGACAGTTTTCATTTTTGAGTTGAATTACTAAATAAGTAAACACTTTTACAATATTCTAATGTATTGAGATGTCATTTGATACAATGCTGCGAATGAATTCCATGCACTGAAAATGCCTCTGTGCTAAAGGATTTCTGTTTGTCTTCCAGGTGGGTCTGTTTCGAAAGTCTGGGGTGAAGTCCCGAATTCATGCTCTAAGGCAGATGAATGAAAGCTCTCCAGATAATGTGAACTATGAAGATCAGTCCGCCTACGATGTGGCTGACATGGTGAAGCAGTTTTTCAGGGATTTACCTGAACCTCTGCTCACCAGCAAGCTAGGGGAGACATTCCTCCATATTTACCAGTGTAAGCATAACCTTCTCTCTTGGTGGTGATATTTTCTATCTCCTTCTTTGCTTTCCAACAAGAAATGTAAAATATTTTATGTGTGCAGATGTGCCAAAGGACCAAAGGTTACAAGCTGTCCAAGCAGCCATAATGTTGATGCCGGATGAAAACCGAGAGGTGCTGCAGACGCTCCTCTGTTTTCTGAGCGATGTCACTTCTTCCGTGGAGGAAAATCAGATGACACCCATGAACATTGCAGTGTGCCTGGCCCCTTCTCTGTTTCACCTCAATATAATGAGGAAGGACAATCTATCACCAAAGTAATTTCTCTTGGATTATTGCATTGTATTTAATTTAATGTCTGTCCTTTCAGCTCTTCTGCAAAAAAAAAAAAAAGTGTATAATGAGCATAGTTTGCCCGCGTTTCATTAACTTCTGTGTAATTATCTTTACTATGACTCCATAAAGCATGGCTTGAAGTGCGCTACGGAGCTTACTCAGCCCTTAGGGGTACATTAGATTACTCTCTCGGTGCCAGTTTACTAAGGTTATGACCCTGTTTTATGCTTGCTGTTTTAGAAGCTCAAGCTGTGTACAAACAAAGTAAATCTGTCACGTTAAAATTTCTTTAAAAGGACCAAAGGGGTTTCCCACAGGGGGAATAAGGTCTTATACTTCATTTATTTAGGATGTTGTACTGAACTCTGTTAGATTTGAACATTTTTTTCCCCATTCTCTCTAGGGCCATGCAGAAAAAGTATGCCACAGGCAGGCCGGATCAGAAGGACCTGAATGAAAACTTAGCTGCAACACAGGGCCTTGCTCATATGATCATGGAGTGCAATCGTCTCTTTGAGGTAGAGCCAGTAATTGAGAATTGCAAAAAAACAATTTCATGCCTGGATGTAACACCCTCTCCTGAATTCATTTGGATCTAGTCTGACCTGTAATTTGGTTTACCCATTAGATCCCTCATGAGATGGTTACTCAGTCGCGCAATTCTTATGTGGAGGCCGACTTGCATGCACCGACAATTGATGAGCTGTGCAGACAGCTGGAAGAGGATGATGGAACATATCAAACACATTTGGAAGGGAGACTACAAACTTTCCTTAAAGAGGCCAGAGAGAAGTCCAAATATTGGGTGTCATGCAGCAGTTCAGATAACACAGAGCTGTACTACAAAAAGGTTGGTGGTCTTTTTTCTGTTTTTGATCTTAATTTGCTGGTCATTTTGCCCCTTCTGCATTTCCTGCTTTTGTAGGTTTTCGCATTCCACATTTTTGGTCATAAAACAAAGTCATCTGTTGCAGGGGAGCATTTCATGCCCAATTTGGCAATTAGTGATTTGAAGTAACTTTCTATAGTCTACGGCATAAAAAGAATTTTAAATTAAATTATTTTAGCTCTCTGTTGAATATATGCAGCTGGATGTTGCTTAGAGTTATTTCTATGTACATTTGTGTCATAAACTGGTGTAATGTACTGATTTTAGAAAATAACTTTATTTATGAGTACCAAATGAAAGTTGGGAGGGATGAAAGGGCAAAGTTTGGCAACAAAATGGGAGTTTGAATCGTCAAAGTGCAAATTCATCTGGCACCCAACATTTGTTTGTACTCAATTATATATCAGCAAACCAAAAATTAGTGATTGCCTTAACAAAATATTTAAAATGAATTAAATTTAACATGTTTGTGCTTTTTTTGGCAGGTGGGGGATGGAAATCCTCTAAGACGTTGGCGAGTGTCTGTAGAAGTGGAAGCGCCGCCATCCGTTGTGTTAAACCGCGTACTGCGGGAGCGCCACCTGTGGGACATGGACCTGCTCCAGTGGAAAGTGTGTGAGACGCTGGATAAACAAACAGAGGTGTTTCAGTACGTCCTCAGCCGCATGCCTCCTCATCCCAGTAGGGACTTTGTAGCTCTCAGGTGAGTAACAGCTAAAAATAAATAAACGACACATCATCTTTTAATTCTAATAGGCTAAATCAAATCTAAAATTTGATTTTGTGTTTTCTTCTTCTTTTTTTTTTTTTTTTTTTTTGCAAAGGTCTTGGAGGACAGACTTGCCCAAGGGTGCTTGCTCATTGGTTTCTGTATCCATAGAGCATGAAGACTCCTCTGCTACAGAAGGAGTTCGAGCTATGATCCTGGAGTCAAACTACCTACTGGAACCGTGTGGCTCCGGAAAGTCAAGACTAACTCACATCTGCAGAGTTGACTTAAAGTAAATCTAAAAATAATTTGTCCTAGAATTTTCAGACTTATACATCTAAATCTAAATCACAAAATCAATGCATTTGCCTTGTGTTGTTATTTAGCGTGCGGTATTAAGAATATGGTTTTGATTTCAGGGGAAGGACTCCAGATTGGTACAACAAAGCATTTGGTCATCTTTGCGCTGCAGAAGCTGCCCGGATCCGCAATTCCTTCCAGCCGCTGATCGCAGATGGACCAGAAACCAAAATCTGAAACTGTTATGTCTGTTAAGCTTTGAGATCGGGACTGAGCTGTTGAGTCGTTGCTAAAAGCCTCACATGAATTGCACAGACAGTGCCCCTGAACAAAAGCACAGCTTGTTTTCGTGAAAGAGCTCTGAAAACAGTTTCAAGCCTTTCAACTTGCACATGGGCAAAGGAGGATATTTTTAGGTGCTGAGCATAATTCATTTGGGAAATTAATTAAATTGCCAATGTCTTTCACTTTATAATTTTATTTAGCTTCTGTTGTGATTTTTTTTTTTTGTTTAAATATAAATATGTATTGGTGTTATTTACAATGTCCAGGACATTCAAGTTCTTAAATGCTTCTGAGAAGCATTAGTTAATCAGTACAGATTTAAGTAATATAATTATCTAAACCCAAGTGTTTGTATATTTGTGAGTGAATATTTTGTAATTAAGAACAAATTGTACATTCTGTACATATGAGAACAGGTAAATAGTACATATGTTAATTTCATATATTGATTCTTACATGGTCAGACTTCTTTTAATATACATGGTACAGGATTGTAAGCTGGTTTTACTTTGGTCATGTAATGACATTTTTAAATATGTGTAATTTTATGTAACTTTGACCTCCAATAGTTGTGGAAAATAATGACTGAAGGTTTGACTTGATCATACCTGCTTTATGGTACTGGCTCATACAGTCAGGTACAAGACACAGTCTTGTGCTTTTTTGTTTTTTTGTTTGTTTTTTAATAAAACTATCTTTATTATAAGACTTTTTTGTGCAGATTGATTCTGAATCTTACCATTGTATCAAGACATAAATCATAGTTGGTACTTGACAGCAGCTCACCCTGAAGGGAAAGGCAGAAATTCTCCAAAAATATGTTGACACCAAACTGTGCTGGTGGTGTTCAGTCCTCACCTTTGATTCCCAACACTTGATCAAAGAATCAAAGGTGGGGTTTGTTCATTCTGTAGACCTGTGAATGCATTTAATGGCATGTTGAAGACAATAGAAATTCTGCTGACAGCATCTATACAATCAGTAAGATAACTATATATTATGAGAGATTGAAAAAAAAAAATACAAGCACAATAATTTTTGTAAAACTGCAGAAATTATCTCAGCTCTGGAGTTAGAGGGACCTCTACTGGACATTTAAGGGGAACACATCCGCTGGGAGACATCAGAGACATTTAGTTTGATATTAAAATTTTAAAGTGATCCAAAATTTACTGAATAATTTAGCTGTTGTGACTTATACCTTTTTATATCTTACAGTATTGAAGTAAGACTAGAGAGGGGGGAAAAAAAAACTTAATATTCAACAGAGAAGTAAACATGACTTTCAAAATTAAATACGTTCAGCTTTAGCAGATTTTTAAAAATAATAAATAATAAAAACAGATAACATGTAACAAACCTTTATTTTCTGTCCCCTATTCTAAATATTTGCAATCTACAACTTAGTAGATGGGTTGAATGAGCTACTGATACAATAAAGACAAAGTGATACTTACTGAGTTTGTTAGTCAGGACTTGATGCACCGGATTATTTTAATAGAAAGTTAAGTCTAGCTTCAAACATTGAAATAATTGTTTGAAGCTAAACTTAAAATTAAAAATCAGTTTAACAAAAACCTGAAATTGAAAAAAAAAAGACTAAGAGAGGGAGTATTTATCTCTTATGTATGACTATGTGTGGGCAGGATATATTAGGCAGCAAGCTGACTTTTTTTTCTTCTCAAAACGGATGGGTTTCAGTAAGAAAAGCAACAACAATTTGACAAGGACCAAATTGTGATGGCTAGACAACTGGGTCAGGACATGTCCAGTACTGCAACTCTTGAGGGGTATTCCAGATGTGCAGATGTCATATGTATCAAAAAAGGCTGAAGGAAGGGACAGAGGTGAACTGCCCAAGATGTACTGATGCATGAGGAAAGTGAAGGCTGCCCTCTGTGGTCTGATCAAAAAGACAAACTGCTTTACCTCAAGCTGCTAAAAATCACCTCCATTGTAAATAGAGTCCACTTGTATGTAGTTTATTCTGAGTATACACCCAACTGTTCTTATAAGCCTTTTAGGAAATTGAATGAAGTTTATTGGTGAACTTTGTCTTATCTTTATTCTCAAGAATAAACAGAAGAAGCTAAATAGGGTTTTATTACAAAATAGCATCCCAAACCTTGACATCTGGTGAAGCACTGTTCAATCCATCAACCCAAAATATGAGGAGCATGACACAACTCCAGATCTACAGAGTCATGGTGGAAAAATCAGAGATGGGTGACAAAATATGAAAAAGCTTAATGGGTATGAATATATTTGAAAGTCACTATTTAGTAAAAACAGCCTTTGTTATTCACAACCAACAAGATGTCTTGTTTTTTTTTATAAAAATTTTCCTCAAATATAACTTAACTGGCTTGCAGTTCAAAGAATTTAAGTCATAATTTTATAAGCCTTTACAACTGTAAAATATATTGCATAGCTTTGATTTTTTATTTTTTTATTTTTTTTAAGTAACCATTAAAAACATCCACAGCATTCAATACCATTTACAATTAACTTTAGGTGGTCATTGCTAAGTTTGTAAATACACTGAGAATGCCCTTTAAAACGCTGGAAGTTGTGGAATGAAAGTGGTGTCATTGTTTGCACCTGCGTCAGGTATGCTTTGGCTACTATTTTGTTTTGCCATTAGGCAGTTCAAGATAAAGCTTGAACTGTCTGATTTAAATTCCCAAGAAAACTAGTCCAGATATTTAGAAAATTACATTTATAGTAATATAGTCTTTTTTTCCCCCTTTTGGTCTATTACTAGAAACTTCAATAAGCTTGAAGCCACCAGGACGCGCTCCATGTAGCAACCAAAAGAGGAACCGCAGCCAGGGGGCGGCAACATGGCGGTGACAGCGGCTGCAGAGAGGAGAAGCGCATCCAAAAGATTCGCACACACACACACGCACTCAGCTTTGTGTTCACAGCGCAGGTCAGTCAGCTTGCTTAACCTGCTGGTACCAACAACACACTCCCTTAGCCGAACTCTCCAGAGTGAATTTCTCCCAACAGGAAGAGGCTTCTTTTGCGGTTTTGCCTCTGTTTTCTCCTTGCTTCTCAAGTGTCTTTCTCTCTCTCTCTTTTTTTTCCTTCTTCTTCTTAACGCTCTTAACCAGTAATTAAACACAACACGAAGAGACGGGGGAGAGCCTTTATCAGTGTTTCATTAAAACCTCAGGGTTGGCGTGGAAATGACAAGCGAGAAGCCGGTGGCAATGCCGGGCTCGCTGTCGCTCTCGGACCGTCAGCCCGCTCCAGGTCACGGGCATCGCAGAGCTGCGGTCCCCGCTGCTGCCACCGGGAAGCCAATGATGATGTCCGGCTCAGGTTCAGTGGTCCTCCCGGCAGGCATGATCAACCCTGCGGTTCCTATCCGGAATATCAAGATGAAATTTGCTGTTCTTATTGGACTCATCCAGGTCGGCGAGGTTTCCAACCGGGATATTGTGGAGACGGTGCTCAATCTGGTAAGTACCCCTGAAAATTATCTCCTGTATGACTGGACATTATCGCTCAAATCCACACCTGGAATTATTTCTGAAAGCAGCGTTCACGTATTATTGCGTATCATTTTTGACATATGGCCTGTGAAAATAAGGACTTGTTTGCAGTACAAATGGCTTGACATTTGCGAGAGAATCTTCAACGTGAATATTACAGTCACTCATTTAAACGGTAGCCTGTTGGAGGAAAACTGAATATAGCAAAGTAATTAATGAAGTTTTTAACTTTAGAAAAGTCCAGGAATTTACGTGCACTTGTTTCAGTGAGGAGTTTAAATCCAATGGTCACTTAAGATTTCAGTGTTGTGGTCATGATAAGGACATGCATCTGCTGCTTGTGGTTGTGACAAAAGCATATTGAGGGATCAAGATATGATTGTCACAGTACTCCAGATCAGGCAAGTCCATAACTGCTGTAACACTTGTGATAGGCAGAGGCTGGTATGAAATTCTTGGGGTACAATAACCTAAGTTAAAAAATTTAAAATGCAAGCAACTCCACCTTAACATTGTAATCAATTTAGCTATACTACTGTTATCTGTACATTTGTACATTTTTTTTTATTTTGAGACCTAAATATGGTTGTAGTTTCCAGTAGCTTATTACACAGAATCTTGTGCAATAATTACAAGAAATCTTTTTTTTTTTTTTTTTTAAGTTTCCTCTTTAGCTAAGCATAAGTCTAACAAGTTTATATTGACTGGTTAGTCAGGTTATCTGCTCCAGACACTGTTAATTCAAGATTGATAGCTGGCTCTCCCATCGTTTCTACACTACAACATCTGTTTTTCTTTTAAGATCTAAAAACATTTACAAGAAGAAGAAGCCGAATTCTGTTATTCTTGGGAGCAAGCAAAGCTTTTAAATCCAGGTAATCATAAATGTGCGTCTTAGTAAATTTGGCTATTGTTGAAAAGGTAATTTATCTTAGTAATTCAATTTAACAAGTGAAACTCATAGACAACCAAAGTAAGGTATTTCCAGTATTTATTTAGGTTAAAACTGATTCTTGTCACTTACAGCTAATGCAAACCCCAAAACTCTGTTTTTTAGAAAAGGTTCATATTACGTGGATTTGGGATTTTTTACTTGCTAATATCAGCCTGCTGGACAGTTTGTCCATGTGCAGTACAGTGTGTACAGTACTTCGTTGGGACTTCTTCTACTTGGACGTAATTCGAGCAATATGTGGTGTGGCACGGAAATGATCAACCAGACGTCTTCTTTCAGCCAGCTGACTGGCAGTGGAAAGCAAACAGTTTTACTCTGTGGAGCACATAGAAAAACCCCCAATCAATCTGGGACTTTCTCTGGAATTTTATTATAATCACTTAAAACTGTAAAAAGACTGCTGGAAAATTTGAGTGGTTTTGGAACTGTAACTCAAGCCCCTCTCATCAGAGTACAATTATTAATCAAATTTCTCATAATTCAGCTTTTTGACACCAAATTAGATTATGATGGATTAAAATCTGAAACTTTTATACTGAAGTCATTTTATTGTTTATTTAAAATTAAATAAAACCAGTTTCCAGCTCGTGCTTTGACCATCTGCAGCAGCTCTACAGTCTGTTTGCAATAGTTGGCCTCTCCTTGTTAGCACACCAGAGATTAATTACAACCTGTTCTAGCTCAACAGAGACCCACTTTGTGGAGCAGAACAAATTGTAGCCCTTGGCATGTTCAGACATGAGAGCTATTCTGCAGGAGCTGGAGTCGCTGACACCTTGGCCCTTCTCACTTTGCTGTGCTGTTTTCAAAGAAAATCACACTCTGTTGTATGATAATTCTGATTTTCTTTTTACTCCAACCTGATGGCCGTGACATGATTGCACATTCATTTTTCATAATTTTCTGCTTGATGAATTTACTCTGTGATTGACTTTGTGTTCATGCATTTTTTTTTTTAAGTTCTTTGTGCTCACTCTTCAATACAACACTAGATTTTAGCACTAGAGCGATCTATTCAAACTTTTTTTAAAAAAAAGTTTTCTATCAAACCAGTTTGAAACTTTTAAATGACAGATTTAATTAAGAGAGTATTGAAGCTCAGTTGTCTTTCATTTGTAGATACCAGTTCAATTAGATTATGTCTGGTAAGAAAAGATTGACGTCAGTCCAAGCAATGAAAGATTTAGTGCAATGATCGTAACACCAGATTATAGTTGTTATTCTATCTGCCTTTTTATCTAAATTACATCAGAATTTCTGCATCACACATTTATCTTCAAAAAAGCTGGGATGCAAAGACAATTTTGTTGAATTCTTTGAGTATATATATATGTATTTATATATATATATTTGTTTGTTTTATTTTTTTGCATACAAATTGAGATCAAATTTCAAATTTGTCTGAAGATTCTGAGATTTATGCTATAATTCTCATCAGGGATCCTGAATCATCATGTTCAAAGTCAATTTCATTCCTATATTGGTAAGATTGGGCTTTTAAGAGTGTGTAGCCTTTACTCACCATTTTCTGTGACCGTCTTACATAATATAGAGTTTACTTGAATATTATGTCAAATCATTTAGCTTTTTAATATCAACCAAAAACATAACTATTCGAGATTTTACTGCCATCTTTGAATTATCACACTGCGTCTGTAGGCTATTTTGCTTCTCTGCCAGTCTTTTAGTTTCAATGTAAACCATAAAAAAAGTCACAAATAAAAGCTATGAATAAACAAATGTCCATGTCCATGAGGATTTTCTCAAGTACAAACAACCACAAGGCAGCAAAACTCATGTTGAAATTTGTGAGTGGAATTCATTACATTCATATCAAGTAAAGCATTTAGTCTATATAAATGTTTTTGAAAGGATGTGTGCATACCACAAACAGGATAATTTGATGTTTTATTTAACAAATAAACCGTCTCATTAAAAGACACAGAAGTCGCAAATATTATTGATAGAAAGAGTTGTTTTTTTATTTATTGTGGCATTTTATTTATAATACAGCTTCTTGAAAAATAAATGTTTTAATTGTAAGTAATGGTATAATTTTTATTCCATATTTATCGATGGAGGCACAAGTTAAGTCTTTCAGTGTAGCTGTGCTGTTCCGACTGCAGCTTTTATATATATTTTTTTGATGTTTTGATGCAATATTTGCAATTGTGTTTATGATTTAAGGTCATAGTAAATAACTTCAAAAATGGCTGTAGTCGTTTGTGGAATTGAAATAGTTTTCTCTGATTATATTCCACTTGGTTACATGTTAACAACTATATTGGACATGTTCCAGCTGAGATCGATCGAGTCTGTGCATATTAGACAAATAGCATGGCGATACCAAGAAAGGCTCGTTTCTGTATGTGTTCGAGTGGCTATAAGCTATGATTCGCACTCTGCTCCTCCTGAGTCAGTTACACACTCTGATCAATATTGGATCAATATGTTCTTTTACAGATTTATAAATACAAGTTTTTCTTCTGAATTCCCCTCTCTAATGGGAACTGTTTTGGATTATGCCACAGGCTCTATTTGTGATCTTCACTGTTTTACGTTTCTCCGTTTGGCCATGTTTTGGCATTTCCGGTAGGGCTAAGGGGACACAGTTTGCTGTGACATGAACCACGCCGCTGAGCTTGGCATGTTGTTGCAACTTTGAGACACATTATATGAAGCAATTAAATAGATGTTTCATTAATTGAAAACACGAGCCTCATGTCTTGTTGTTATGCTGTAGCTCTTTGCATTCGTCCACCCGTGTAGAGCAGGTTAATAAAAGATGGTGATGTACCTACATGGAACAATTGAGTGTCGTTCCAATGTTGTCGTTGTACCGCCTGTTGTAGTTTGTTCATGCTAAATGCCCTAATAATGAGTTAGATTCTACGTTAGTTAGGAATAGCAGTGTGTACATCAACACGTTCTTTTCTCGTTGAGCCTTTTTATTCATTCCCATTCAGAACACTTACATTGGAAGGGGGGGAGGTGTACGATATGCAAACACTGTGCTTCCTCAGTTGAGTTTATTCAGTTTGAAGCCATTCAGTTTCCCCCAATCACATTTTCCTTTCCTCTGATCTACTTCATGATAATCTTCTTAGGATTTGAGAGAAAATTGAAATTCTGACGCTGTGCAAATTTGTTTGTTTTAAAAGTAATTTCCTTCAGCTGTCAATTGGCTCAGCGACATGACGATAATGCATTTTCTTGTCCTCAGTCAAGGACAAGGTAAGGGATTGCACTTTTTTATTTTTTGCCCTGTCTGCAAATATTCTGTGTCTCTCTGAACATCCAAGATCAAGTGCATTTCAGTAGTAGTTTTATCTAAATGTTCTTTAATTCAGATCAAATTAAAAACGGCCAAACGCATTTTGATCTCACTGCTCATATGCTATGCAGTTTATTAGGTTGTTGTCAGTAGTTTAATCAAGTTTACCTTGAGTTTCAAAGCTCGGATATATTACTTATATTGAAGTGTAGATAAATTGTCTGTCAACCTGATTACATCAGCAAAAATATAGCTTCTGGGTACAGAATCTTTTGATTTAAGGATAACCATCAGTGCCTTTAGGAAATGCCGAAGAGTGAGGTCAGATGACTTTGCGAAAGCTGTAAGTCTGTTATCTTTGTTTTTCCCTTTGGTCTCGCTCCTTTCTTGCTATTCTCATTCGTTCTGCTCACTCATGCGTTCCTACCCCAGAGAGATGCCAATAGTATATTATTTGGCTGCTGCCTAAATTAGTGTCATGGCTCATCCCAGGAAGCATCTCCCAGCTCAGTGGGGGAATGTTGCTAAGAGAACAACTAACTCCTGGTTGTGGGAACTTTATGGGTTAAGACTTTTTTTTTTTTTAGTTTCTTGATAGAAATATGCTGAAGCTCAGAATGATGAAATATGTGAAAAGTCTTGCTGAAAGAGATGACAATAATATAGACTGACTTAAAGATAACAGTGAGAATTGCATTTTTTATCTTTCTGCTTGATGTTTTGCATTTAAACCATTTATTCATAATGATTTTAGAATCTTCCCTTTTATCTGCATTTTTAATATTTGGTTGAAGTATTTCCAAAAGCCCCTCTTCTGTTTTCTATCAAAGGATAGTCGGAGCATATGGGAGTCTTTTCAACAAAAAGTATACTTGATTTATCAAAGCTCTTTTTGAGACATTAAAACAGATTTTTAAAGAAAAGAATCACTAAGGCAAATGCAGTGGCAAGTATTCTTAAACTGGCATCATACTGTTTACCTGTAATGTATTCGGGCATATTAAAAACGTAGGAAAACGTGATATGCAATGACAATAAATCATAATTCTGACAAACAACTTCTTAGCTAAACATGGTTAATCTTTCTGCTTTGTTTTTTTTATTTTTCCTAAGCCCAGAGGACAGGTAATCTAACAGTTTATTCCAAAAGAAAATGAAACTCTTCATTTCTATGTCAACAACATAGTTTTTGGCAATGATGCACTGCAGTTGTAGTTTTAAGTTCTTTAACAGAACAGTTTAAATAGGTTCCTATGAAATCAGGTTTATTATTAGTTGTTTTTTTTTCTCCTAATTTAACTTTTTCCCATATTCCATTATTTTAGCTTTTATTTTTCTGAATTTCACTTCTACCATTCTAACTACAGTGGCTCCCAGCTTATGTGCTTCAGTATTCATGGATGCACCTGTTTGCAGATTTTTCTGTGGAACGTAGGTCCAAATTATTTCTGAAAAAATGCACCTTTTAGAAAGTTGAAATACCTAGGTGCTATGTGCTGACATTTGCAAAGCCATCCCAGGAGCGGTATCTATTTTCCTTGGCCCTGATTGGCTGTACACCCAGGAGTGGAAATGTGGAAGGCTGCTGCAATTTCTGTGTGTAAACTATGAAAATAGGCATTTATAGTGATTTTTTGAGGCAATCTCTAGTATTCGTGGACTTCAGCTATTCATGGGCAACTGTGGTCTTTGTGAATACACTTAATCTAATAAATCTAAATTAAACTTAATCTAATATTAAATTCACTAACTTTAAACAACTAGTGTAATTCTTCACATACAAATGCTTTTGTATCATTTAGATTTAGATTCTAGCTGACCAGATGCAAAAAAACAACAAAATTACAACTTTTGATATTTCACAAAACAAAGTGTTAAAAAGGTTTATAAGTGTTTTTAATAATCTATAATTAGTGTCTGATAATTATCTGTTTCACATGGCTAAGTATAATGGTTTTTAAATGGATGTAATTAGAAGTGGTCAGAAAACGACCCAAAAAGTGATGAAAGTGTTTTTTTGTTGTTGTTTTTGAACTTTGAATTTTTTTTTGTTTGTTTGTTTGTTTGTTAAATAAAAAAATTCGAACATCCAACAGTGTGTTAAATTAAAGCTGATTACAGGCAGGCGAAAATGTTGTTTTCGCCTGCCTGTGGGTCGGGGAAGAGAAACGCTAAACCTGTCAACAAAAATATGCAAGATTGTTCAGAAAATTGTTAATAATAATGTGGCCGACTGGTATAATTTGGCTGTGTAAATAGAATTTGGCTAAACCTGAGGCTACATACCATGTGTTGTCCTCCCCGTAGGCGTGAGGCCCTCTATGCTCATTTCTATGGAGATGAGCTACATCTTAGATCATGCAAACCTAATTCATATTGCTTTATGCAGCAGATAGACAGCACTGCAGCAGGGCGTTTCCATCACTGTAGAGACTGAACGCAAGCAAAGACAGTCTGACAACTTCACACCTCTGGTGTAGATAACATCTCTGGCTATGTCACGATAACGGTATGTTTATAGAAATATAAACAGTTCCATTATTATTTGTGATTAGTAAATGTGTGAATTTTATAATTGACTGAAAAAAGGTACATGTAAAATATGGGGAAACTATAATATTTATACTGAAGCCAAACAAATATATTGAATGTTGCAGGGATTGCTTTTGTCAAATGAAAATGTAGATATGGAAGTAAATTTCCTTTATACTGTTTTTAGGATAACAATGTTCTGTTCTCAGTCATTCCACTTTTTTGGGGGGTCACTGATGAGGAAACACAAATCAGAAATGTTTACAGAGAAGTCTGTTTGAAATGGTTGATGCATTAATTTTGAGCTCTTTCTGATTTATCCACTGGATCATTAAAATTGCAAGTTTCCATGTACATTTGCCTTTTTATTGCTCAAGGTTGGTGCAGTTTGTCAGTGAAAAGCCAGCAAAAAGGATTATACTTATTTATTGTACTTTAATTGGTTGAACGTAAAATACTTGACTTCTGCTTTTGTGTCGTGATTCCGCCTGCCTGTATCCTCTCCAGTCTAGAAGACTCATTGCATTTCTGAAAAGCTAATAGAGCACACAAGAGAACAATTCAGCAAACGGTTCGTCTGTACAAAGATCGGAATTTAATCGCAACAGTTTTAAATGGAAAGCATTTCAGGGGTTCAAAATGAATGTTTAAGGTTGCAAACTTTGTTCTTTATGGAACATTGGATGCAATATGTTAAACATGGACACGGAACAGCAAAGGATCAGCAATAGGCTTTAGGATTTATCTACAAAATGGAAAATGTTGTTTTGTTTATTGTGTGCAAAAATGCGATCACACTGCTCTGCTACATGGCATCACTTTCATAGTGGATTCTCAGCAAAAAAGGCAGAACATTTGTTCTTCCTGTGTCAGAACACATGCAAAAGAAGAAAGCCAACTCAACTGGTGCACCGTGAGGCATGAGGTCCATATTAAAGGAAGTGACAGATTTATCCTCCTCTCTGGCACATGAGCCACTAGGCAGTTAATGATGTGTGCTGTGAATACAGATTTCTGCATTATTCCTGACAAAGCAGGCATTGTTGATAGCATGATTCTGCTATGAATATGTTTTCATTTACACTTCGGTCCCTGTAGTTTTTGCGTGCTATTCCTTCTTTGCCTGCCTGTGCTTTATATCAGTGGATGTTAAAGGACATCCGAGTTCATCCCGTTTCGGCTACCTATTGAAATCAAGTGAGGGCTTTAGTGTTTATAATTAAGCATAAATTCTCAAATTTATTCGCTGCAGCACAGCTGGGATGTTTCTGTTTCTTGCTGATACTGAAGGCTATGTTCTCTTTAAGAGTGTGATCATGCACATACTTAATGTAGCTGAAATAGGAGGGAGATAATGAAGGGTTTAGTAAGAGTTGGGGATTTGGATTACAATTAATACTGAGATATCAGCTTGATAAATGAAGATACCGTTTATACGTCCCATCTCCCTTGACACATTCCACCAGGACACTTATTTTTGTCACTTAGCATCTGTTCATTTTTCCATTATTGGAATTTAATATGGAAAATCCATCTTTTTGCTTATCAAATATATTCTCAACTGCAGAGTAAATGACTTACCTTTATCTCATCTAAAGAATCTTATCAACCAAGGTAAACACCCATTTTTTAATTTAAAATATACAGACACTGTGTTCTGTCTACTCGATGAGTTCATCTTGGAAAAAAAAAACAACAATTGGTTAAATATATTTGCCAGATGGTTTCTTACACAGAGCCATCTGTGTAGTCTGTGTAGAAAACCACAAGAAAAAGGACATGTAAGGCATGTGGATAAAAAATATATCCCCATCTTCCTTAACTGGCGGTCTTCAAAATGACGTGAACAAATAAGAGCCTGTCCAAAATACAAATCATGCAAAGACTATACTTGAAGAGGGTAACACTATTTTTCCAGAAAATATTTGTTTGTTGTCTCCAAGCTAAGTAATACACTAACTTTTATCGGATTAGGATACCACAGACTCATCTGTGGCACAAACTGGTATCCATATTTAGCTGAATGCCTTTCCTGATGACTGCCAGTGTGAATTATCAAGAATTTTGCCCCTGAATCTGAATCTTATCCATACACCACGGCAATTTGTTTTCTTTACTGTTTGTTGAATTGCTTACTGTTTAATCATTTAGCATTAACTAGACAATAAAAATACAATCATAGTACTATTGATTGTTTTGGGAAAGCATCCAGTCTTGAATAAAACCAAAGCATAAAGAGAGGATTGTAGGAAATATTTACCGTATTTTCCGCACTATAAGGCGCACCTAAAAACCTTCAATTTCCTCAAAAGCCGACAGTGCGCCTTATAATCCGGTGCGCTTTATATATGGACCAATATTGAGCCACAACAGGTCTAGCAACTACGGTTAGCAGTCGTCGATTTCATTTTCACCCGTAGAAGAAGAAGCGTGCGGTGCATGCTGGGATAGTTGTCAGAACGCTGGTTTGTTATCTATTAATAACGTTTGACTGACCTATCTACCCACTGAGTGTCTAGAATCAGGTTGTCTGGAGGTCATTTAGTGCCACGTTCTCCACGAACATGCTGTGCGCGAACGGAGAAGGGTGACCATCGTCCGGCCACGCCCCTGTCCAGTTGCGGAAGGCTCTCCTCGCTGACCGGAGTCAGACTGTTTTGTTGACATTCGCTTTAGTGCCGCCCCATCTAGTGGATGCATTATGTAACTCCAGCCTCTACTGTAGCGTCTATTCTATGCGCCTTATAATTTGGTGCGCCTTATAGTGCGGAAAATATGGTATATATTTCTTTTGTTTACAACTTCACCTTCCTTTCTCATTGAGGTTCCTAGCAGAAGCCTTCAGGGACTGCAATGGATCCAGAACTTTGCTCCTGAAATCCAGATGAGTGCGCAGAAACATTAACACTCACAACCTACCCCAAACTCACTCCATTGGTTTTCTGTTGCTGCTCGGGCCGAGTAGATCTCCTTGTCATCTGACGGCGCATTTACAGAAATGTTTCGCCCCCCCGTCGACACATTTCTCACCCCACAAACCTGTACATCTTCCCTTTACTTGAGTCGGTCGCCTCCTTCCCACCAGCACAAAACTCACCAGTATGGGCAATTGAGCACACCATGCTGCTGGCCTTTGGCTGTGGAATGCTCTCTCTAACACGTTGAGGAGCAAAGCGGCCTGCAGACAGTTTTAAACATAGTTAAATGGAACATTTGTTGGTTCCTTTAACATTATGCTTTGAAATGTTTCCTTTTTTTATAAAGTTATGAAGTCGACTTTAGCTAAAATTATCATTATTATCAGAGATTTTGATTTTAATCAAATATTAACCGATATGAGGGAGTTTAGCTCTACAGAGAAGGGAGAAAGTGTGATTCCTGATAATGTAATCTGGGTATGATATATGTAGCCTTGGTGTACGCTGCAGAGCTCATCTCCTATGTTGCTTTGAGGATTCAGTCCTGGCCGTGTCTTGTCCCTACAAGCGTACTGAAGCCGATTTTCAAGCAATGTTTAGATGTGTGTCCCTGGCTAATGCTATTACTTGTGAGAGCTGGACTGCTTTGAAAGAAACATCTGGATGGAGAGCCTCACTGTTTCCTTGGAGTCTGAGGCAGAGACAGATTACTGCTGTACCATTTGGTTGATAATGATTCAGCATGGAATTAGATGCTCTATATGGAACAGCTTGGCTAGTGTGATAGTCTTATTGCAGCTGCTAAAATGAATACAGGGTTTTAGGAGTGGCTGTGAAGATTTCTAAGTCCATGTATCACAAGTTTGATAAAATAAGCTCTGATAAATGTTTCAACACTTTATCACATTCCCTGCTGCTGGGCAGAAAATTCACACTGCATCAGACTCATACTTAATGCTTATGCATAAGTTTTGAAAGTCAACACAGCTGTTAAAATTTCAGATTTTTGAAACGTAAACACTTTTATTAAAATCAATAAAACCTTTTTTTCATATTTAGTGTAACTGAACTAAAAACCAATTTTAGCTAAAATTGTGTGATTTGGCCGTTTTTACCCACTTCTTACAAATATTCTTCAAGTCATATTGTGAGGATATCTCCTGTTCAAAGCCTTCCACAGGTACCAACAGGTTTTCTGTTGAATTTTTGTTCTATATCTGACTTAGCTGATCCATGACCTTAGTTTTCTACTTACAAAGCAAGTTCTTTGTACTTCGTTCTTGAGAGAAAATAACCGTCATCATCTCTATCTGTCGCCTGAAAGGTCTGAGTCACAACTGATATTTTGAAGTCTTCAACTCCTACTTCCAGAGAGATGTTATGAAAATAGGCCAACACTGGGGTTAAGAGTTTTTACCAGTCTCTTTTGTTCTCTGTGTGCAGTTCAGTACTTGTTCTCCATCCATGGCCAGGCCCAACACATTGTTCAGAGGAAACTCCTACAACTACTTATATTTTGCTGTTTATTGATGAGTTTTGCTGAGCCACATAATGCTGTTGCTGTTTTTTTCACTCTTACCCTGACTGACACCTTTGTGAAATGAGATCTTGGATTTTTTTTTTTCTCACCAATGAAAAAATGCAAAAGAGTAACTGTCAAAAAAATCCACAGTAAGTATTCTGCTTGATCTAACCTTTGCCCTTGGTACATTTGTTCATAGCGTTTTTGTTAGCAGGTTCTGGAATGTAGCTTATATATCAGGTGTGACTGTAGAGGAGTTTCACTTTAACTTTCTGTATTGATAACATTCAATGTTTTTGGCAAACCAAACTGAGTCAGACTGTAAGAGCCCATGTAAGTACTTTGAGCTGCTCTCTTTCTCTTATATTTACCCACCAATGCCAGATAGTTTCTGGATGTGCTCAATCATTTGTATCATTCTCTATCATTCTTTTAAGCTTGCTGAATATCGTAAGGTATCTTTGTAAGATACCTTCCTTTGTAAAATGACTTACCAGGATGAAACAGTGGCTTTGTGGCACTGTTTGGTCAGGGATCAGACATAATCATTGCCAATGTGATCCATATAAGAAATAACCTTTTTTCCACCAAGAGATATTCCAAACTTTGAACTCTGCAGACAAAAGCTGAATTGGATATCTTTATTCATACTTGTATTTAATCTAATCTTGATTGTTTTAAGAGTCCTTTCATGTGTCTAATGGATCTTGGCGATCTCCAGACAGTACAGAATGCAGCTGTCTCTTTCTTGTGGAGTTTAACCACAAGAAAGAGACAGCACATTACTCCAGTTTTAGTCTCTTTGGATTGGCTGCTGTTGTCCTCACTTTTAGAGCCCCGTGCAGACAAGCTCCAGCTTATTTCTCCACATCACAGTTTACAATCTGGTCAATGGGTGTTAATGGTTTCAGGAATGATATAAGAGGGAAAAAAAATCTTAGAGTGATAGCCCCAAGTTGTTGAATTTGTTGCTTCATGCTTGACACTGTATTTATTCTTTGAGTCTTTTAAGACTTATTTATTCAGACAAGCTTTTTAGCTACATTTGGGTTGTCTGATATTTTCTTTGCTCTTGTGTATGCCATTCTATTTCTACCATTTATGAATTTCTGTTTCATGCAAATATTTTATAGTAAAGCAAATATAAGGGAAAAGTGTAATATAACACTATGCAGAAGTTATTGACCTATGCGATGTACTATTTAGATATAAAGTTTACTTATTTACTTCTAGGACAGATGCAATTCATTTACAGTTAATCAGATTTTCTGTCACTAATGGCAGGTGTGTACGGTACTCAAGGAGAAAGGCGGTTCAACAAACTATTAGTTAAAAGGTCAAGGTATATATAAAGGTTATGCCCTTTTTTCCCCTTTTTTTCCAAGTACATTCTATATAATATTATGACAAATCAAAGGTGGCAAAAGGTTTGTTCTATTCTCATTTTTGACATCACAATAACCTAGCACTAAACGTAAGATTTTATGCCTGCACTTGACTTTCTATAATCTCTCAATATATATAATATATATCAATACATATAGAAGTCTTGTGTACATATTGGAAAAACTTAAAAACTAAAATGCCATCTGTTAAAACCTACAATTGTTGACAGCATCCTGCACTGACCGTCAATTTGCAAGTCTTTACATGTTGACCATCTGGCCCTCAAACACATTCATGAAATTGTCCATATTCCCACAGTGACCTAGATGGAATATTTATATTGAAGAAGTTAATTACATTTCAACATGCAGATTACAGCACTTACTGTGCTGCCATTTCCATTCAAATTGCTATTTCAAGTAGAGCAGTCCACATGACTTGTGCAGCTATGCCTTTTCAGAAGAGGATTAAAATCCGAAGTGAGGAGAATTGCTCTGTATCCCAAGTGTATGATTTTGGAAGTAGTGTATTTTTGGCATCACAGTCATTTTTTAGCTCACAATTCTGTATAGCACAGTTTAAAAAAAAAAAAAGACTGAACTTCTGGGTTCGTGTACAGAATACAGTGTAAAATGTGTTTTGCTGGTGTCTCAGTGGTATAGGGAGCTAATGAGTTTGTCATTGAGTACTGCTGCTGATTTTCAGTCTCAGCAGGACTAAAATTGCTTGCAGTAGATGTCATCCAGTGGAACTGTGTCAGTATGTTTAAACTGGATGGCTGAGTTGATTGGAAACTAACAACCTTGTTTTGCAGAGATGGAATTGCAATTGGCAGATAAATTGAGCATTATCGTTTATCCATCACTCTCTACATATGCACAGTGCTGTTGAATATGAAGTGTAATTGACTATGAACATCCATCACATTTTAACAGATTGTA
The DNA here is from genome assembly GCF_000485575.1 of Poecilia formosa. NCBI lineage: Eukaryota > Metazoa > Chordata > Actinopteri > Cyprinodontiformes > Poeciliidae > Poecilia > Poecilia formosa. The sequence goes on along the minus strand of NW_006800167.1, from coordinate 1,022,977 downwards.
CAGGTGTGACAGGTAATGCCTTTTCCTAGTAATTCAAAAATGAACTAGATGTAGTTACACTTTGAATGATATTTGTCAAGCATTTGTTTTTGTTTATTTTGATGTTCATGGCTCACAACTAATGGAAATCCAAATCCCCCATCCAACTGCAAAAAGGATTTTAAATACAGAAATCCTGTCATTCTGGGAGTCTGTCCATGTGCCTTTATGGTATATGTACTCACTTCTCGGTTGGGGACTCTTTTTGCATGAATTCTTGTGTCAGTACAGCATGGCATGGCAGTGACTAGCCTGTGGCTCTGCAGGGGTGTCAGTAAGTCTTTTTCCTCTTAAGAATACCTCACACATTCTTTATAGGGCTTTGATTAGGATACTTTTCTGGTCAATCATGCACATTGATACCAAGTTGCCAGAAAGAGAGAGGGAATTTACAACCACAACTGAAAATGTATTTAATGACCAACAGCACCAATTCAAGAACATTTGCATAAGCATTATTGTACAAAAAATAAGATTCATCCAAAAAGTTGCACAATACAATGACTTAAACCTCTGGAAATGAAGAAAAATGAAAGCTGGGAGACGGCCAATGGTCTGCATACGGCCAACAGCTCACAGTGGAGGTGTCCAACACCCAGCAATCTTGCTCATGTTTTTTCCCCCCCATTTTCTAAGCATTGCTTGATCCTGAAAACAAAACCAGCTGACCAAGCCGAGATTCTCAATGTGCTGTAATGGCAAGAAGACCGTTGTCAAATTAGGCGTTACACTGTGGTGGTCCCAATGTGTTCTTATTCCATAATCCCCCCATTTAGTGTGAGCACACAGCCCATGATGCTTCTGTCAGTGCTCAAATACTGTAGTAGTAGATTACCGTTTTGCTCTGTGTGCCTTTGACTTGCTAGTTGCCAACATTGCTGGGAGCCAAAACTGTCTCCTGAGTTTCTGCTAGTGCACTCTGGGTATAAAAACTAGACTATTCCATATAAATCGTTGACAACATTTGGTTTTGAAAAATTTTCAATTACTTCTTTAGTTATTGTAGATTAATCATTGCAGCTCCAATGGGCAGGTGCAATCCTGAGCATTTTCATTTAATCTCAGGATTGCACTTATATTTGGCTCTGCTTGTTTGTGCAGCTTTTTCAACCATGTCTTCCTTCTACCTAACTTTACATTGATATGTTTGGAAAGAGCACTTTGAATGGCTTTATTCTGAAGGTGATTGCCTGAGTATTGTCAAGTTAATGTTGGCCTTCCTCCCGACAGGATGGAGTATAACATGGCCAATAACATACACACTTGGTAATAAAAAGATTTTATTTTCTTATGTTGCATTATAGTTTCTTGTAGTCTATATATACATAAAAATAAACAGTAATAAACACTGGAAATAAATCACCGTGTATTGCAGACATGAATTATGGGTTTCTCTCTTTTTTTTCCCTAGCATTTTTTGCAGCATGTGTGTTTTGTGTTTTTCTTGTTAAGATTCATGTGGCCAGCAGTGGATGATGCAAGCCTCTTTAAACTTTGGAGAAATCAGTGTTAAGCCACGTGAGACATAGGCCTCATTTCACCTGGGTGAATGTGACTAGTCTGAAATATTTTATAAATGGGTTCAAATTTCTAGACAGAACGAAATACTTTATTCAAGTCTGAAATCTGTGCAAATATTTTCATAATGTATTATGTTTGATCAAAAAACAAATCAGTTTTCTGTAACTTCAAATACGCAGCGTCTGTTTTACATTACCTGCTGACTGTTTGACTATCTGTCTCTGACACAAACATATTTTTTACACTTTCAGATAATGAGAGTGTGCACACTGTTTTAAATAATTGCTTGCACAGTGTGGTAGTTTTCTTTTTTTTTTCTTATAGTAAAAAGTTGCGAGACGGGCAGGTGGTGGAGGATGATGTGGAGAAAAAAGTTGTCTTCGTTGCTGTTTATTCACAAAATGTCTTCGTCAAGAGAGCAGCTTTTTGGCTCACTGAATTTGAAACACTAATCACAGCAGTTGAATATAAAATTAGCCTCCAAATAACAAATACTAAAACTCAATTAAATGAAATGGGTTCACAATAAAACAAATTAAAATAAACTGTATCTTATGAAAAACAGGTGCCAAAAAATATTCAGCCTGCGTACTTCTAACTTAATCGATAAGATCTATTCGTAGGACTGAACCATTCATCAGATTAAAAGAAAAATGCATTTAAAGTTTATATGCCATTTTATTAGCAGGGCTGCTGGGAGTAAAAAGAGCAGGAGTAGAGAAGATGAAGATTGTAAAAGATAAGAGCAAGACAGATGGGCAGGAGGAGAGGAACAGATGAGACATGCAGTTAGCACTTTATAACTGCTCTAAGCAACACCTGCAAAAAACGCAGAGATGTAGCCTCGTCAACTAAACTTAAATCAAGTCATACCAACATCATTATTCCATCTGTGGACAAGCTATAATCTAATAAAACTCCGAATTTTATACCTGCTAGCACCAAACGTTTTGTTGATGGAAACTTAAGCTGTTTTAGTTTTGATTTCAAATTAAGTCAGTTGAAGTATAAGACTGATACAACTGCTCGTATATACATTTTACTCTTAAATCATGCAAAAGTGATGAAAAATAGCTTTGAGCTAAATGTTCTCTTGTTGGGCTTCCTAGTATTTTGGGACCCTGTGGCTTAAATGCTGCGGTGCTCAAAATGTATATTTCCAATTTATGATGCAGCCTTTTGTTGGCATAACTGAGTTGCAGGTGTGATGGAATATTAATAGATTTAATTTTCTCTAGGCTTTTTATGCAACCTATCTTATGCTTACTGCTCACTAGTAACCCACAGGGTGATTTTTCACACACTTATTTACCTGCTTTGTCTGAGCTACCTGTAAGAAAAGAGCTGTGTCCCTGTTGCTATAAGTCCCCTGTAGCTGTTTTGGTTTTCATTTAGTTATTTTTGTAAGTAAAACATCACACATTTTCACAGACAGTGGTCACAAAGTTTTTCACAAGAAGCGTAAACCCAGTAATCTGACATGTAATGTACAGAAAACAAACACAATTCAATCACAAATTCATATCATAGAAGCTCAAGTTTCTCTAAAAGCTTCTTGGATTAAAAATTTCGTTAGCTGCTCTCTGTAGACAGAGTCCAAATCCCTCCGGAAGATGAGTAATGCATTCCACAGTATGGGTGCAATGGCTTGGGGGAATCAGTCTCCTCTGGTTTGGAAATGGGTGTGGGGGACCTCTAAAAGGTTTTGATTTGATGACCTCAGGCCACAGAAAGAGGTATGTATTTGAAATACAAAATATATGAAGGAGCCTATCCGTATGATGCTTTAAATGTTATGACTAAAATATTAAAATGATCTGGCCTTATGGTCAGGCAGTCTAGTGACTTCAAAACCAGGGTTTATGATTTTCTGTGTTTGAACGACTGAGAGGTCTTGCACCGAGTATTGGAAAGCCTGAAGATGAGCCAGTCCAGTCTTGTTAAACCAATAAGCTGGCCATTATAATAGTCCAGAGACAAAAATATGAATTATCATTGCATTTGTTCCTACTACTCTTATGACGCATCCAACAGAAATAGAAATGTACAAAATATTATGGGCCTAATGGATCCGAAAATATTTTAGTTTAGCATTTTCTGTTTTCTTTTATATGCAGTAGAGGTTTGACACATTTCCAAACTGTTTTAGCAAATTTGTAATTAGTGTAGAATAATGTGATGCAGATTAGTCCATTTATAGTAAGACATTATGTTTGTCTTACCATAATGTGGTACTAATGCATCTTTTTGTGTTCAGTTTAGAAAAAATAAATTCAGGTTAATCAATCTTCCTGTTTTCCATTTTGAAGTAGAAATGATTAAATTCAGTCCAGACTTATTGAGAACCTGCAGAAGAGCCTTTTAGTTTAATACCAATGAGAAGCTATTGCACAGATACACACTTTAGCTAATTTTGGTGATATCTCATGAAATGATGTATGAAATGATGGCCTATCAAACACAGAAGAAATAAAGTTTAAGGTTGGCCATGCATGGTAGGAATGATTTACACAGAAGTTTTATGGAAATGTATATCTTATCACTGCTAAAACGGAGATTCTAGATGATTTTTCTTATGCGTTGTACCTTGTCTTTAAAATATATTTCTACAAAAATCTGTTGTTGGGACAGAATGTTGAAAAGTCTCTTAAGAGACTCTCAACACATTTTGCCAAGACTTAATGTTTTTGTCCTCTAAAGGACAAATGACGTTCATCTCATCATCCTCATTACTGACTTGGCCATTGAACACGGAGTAAATATTTGTTAAACATGCTGATGTCTGTTATTTTGGCAATCTTTGCACACTTAACAGCAACTTGGTAATGATCTGGATTACCCACTGTATTGCTCACACTATTTGGCCTTGGCACGTTCTAAAAAACCTGTCTGCCAAAAACGGCTCAATGGTTGCAAATTGTGTTTCAGCCAGAAAAAGTTGGCTGATTTATTCAAAGCATCCACCATCTAAACAAGGAATTCCTCCACCACTGTGAGGGTTATTCTAAAATGGCCTTTATATTGAGCTGTTCTTTGATTTCAGCTGCATGGAAGCAGGACTCTGAAGGGTTATTCCCATTATTTTAAAAGCTCCATAATTGGTCTAAACTGAGGGGTCTTTTTTTCTTTGCCAGAGGCAATTTTCCAAGTGGAGTAATGGCCAAATTTCTAAAATGATTAATATTGATTTGTGAAGGATGAATTTAGTCTCTGTATTTGTGTAACATAGTAATTATTTTTGTTGAATTTGTTTCTGGTGAACATAAACACATCTCAGCATCTCATCAGCATAATCTGCCTGGCTTGTTCTGTCAGTTTGTTTGACAGCTGTCATATCGGTCACAACAAAAACAGTGTTAATGTTTTTCCCTCCGACAGACGGGCCATCTTGATATGTTCTGTAGTTACTTTGAGATGGATTATGAAAGCAATTAGAATGGAGATGATCTTGAGCTTGGCAGATGAAAAGACATGCATTTACAAAGAAAAAGAGGAGAAAATATGTAAATCAGCAAGTTTGTCATGATTTGTTTTTTGTTATAGATGGTTTTACATGCTGAAAGTTTTCAACAATTTCTTGTTTCTTTATTCATAACCAGCAAAATATCATTATTAAAATAGTTTCTTGAAGTTCTACAGAATTCTTGAAGCTTTTGTATCTTAAACAAACAGATTCATGGAACTTTGTGACGACTATGAAAGACATTTCCTGCAAAAATCCAACAGCTGAAATGAACTTCTTTAGTAAAAAAGCATTATATGCTTTCTTGAAACAGTTCATAGGGAAAACAAGAATGAAAGATATTACCATTCTTCTCACTAAATATATTTCTGTTAATATGCAATTCAGTTGAGACGTCTGTCAAATACAAGTACAAGAAATCAACAAATTCAAAGACATCACAACAAATGTCCATGAATGCAAGACAACAGAATATGTATTGAACACTTGCAGCTATATTGATTTCTTAATGCTGTCAGATTTCACCTATTTTTGCAGCCATTTTTCTTAAATCAGTGCCAAGTATTATTGTTTGATTTGGATCCAATTAATAGTGTGTAGAGACATTTTTTCTATACCAAAGTATCACACAGAATATGTGGAGAAGCATAGAGCTTTCCTAGTACCTTGATAAATGTATTGTCATAAAGCATAATGACATTAGCTGCAGAAATGACTAAACTTCTGAATGTTTCAGTAGGCACCATTGAAGTCATATTCCTGAAATGGAAGAAACATTACATCACAAATCAGCAGTGACTAGAGTCTCCTATCGTTTAGCTAGAGAGAAGTGAAAAAGAAAAAAAAAACAACAAATAACTCCTTCAGAGAGCTGACAAAGACATGAAAATGGCAGGAATAGTTTCTTCCTTGATAACTTCAGTGGGAGATGTACTGTGTGGTACCGGTACCGAAGGCCACACACATTCAAAGGAACTCAGCAGCAACATTGCATCTTGTCATAAAACACGGCTCAGGCTGGTCCTCATCCATGTTTGTTCCCTGGTGAGGTTGTTGTTTTATGTGCTGCAGTCTACCAGCCTAATATTGGGGTGGATGGCGCCATCCTCTCCTACAACACGTTCTGACCCCCCAGACAAAGCCTGCAAGGTCTCTGAGAATCATGTTCTATGATTTTTCTAGTCTTTTTAAAACCATCCAGATGGATTTCCACCTCTCCCAGAGGGTACTGGACAACTTCACTGGCAAGTCACAGTATGTGCAGTACAGAGGCCCCACAGGGAGATGTGCTGGCACTGTTCCTCTTTACCCTTTCACACTGCACTGCGATAAAATGTATTTTGTGGTACTGACAAAGTGTCTTGTTTATTGTAGGATTACTGTTTTCTTTCTTGGATGAACAATTTAAAATGTTATGGTTATGATATTAAATAAACCCATATTACATTTTATGGTGACTGTCTTCGCTAGGGCAGTTCACTTCAATTCATCTAACTGGCTAATTAGCATCTCCGTTGGAATAAGGAATGGGGTAAACATATCTGTACTTAGTAATTAAATTGCCAAAGACCACATAAAAACTGCATTAGCTGAATAGGAAAAACTTTCCCGTGCCAAATAAACTGCAACTGTATTAAATTCAATAACACTTTGGGATTTTTTTTTTCTTTTTTTTACAGCTTTATCTACCCTCTCTGTCTGCAGTATCCAGAGTAACATTTGAATTGGGATTTGGTGGTCCCTGTCGATACATTTATTCTTGCTTAGAGGTTAGCTGGTGCTTTCAGATCTGTCATGGAGTCAGTGGCGGTGTGGACAGCGCGCCTGTGTTTCTGCACTGAGCCGTGTGATTGCCATGTGTTGGAGGACATGGCCAAGTCTCACTCGGGGCATCTGCAGATTGGTGTGTGTGTGTGTGTGGCCATGTTTCTTGGCTGAGCTATTGGTTGCTCTGATTCTAAACTGGCACGCAGTCAAATTGTTTTTGCCTTTTAGAGATCATTATAGTAATGATTAAGACTCTCCGATTTTGTTGTGCTCGGGCCACACAAAGCTCATAGATAGAAATCGCACAGATGAAACTAGAGTGCCAGTTGCACTTCCATTGTTTATACCAGGGGTCTGCAAGCTGTGACTCTGTAACCATGTGTGAACATGTGAGCCTTCTGTCGATCCATGATTTCAAATATTAAGGTGAATGAGGCTGGTTGTAGCAGCTTTTTGTGTGATTGTTTTTCGTCAACAAATTAATGGAGCAGAAGACATGCATTGCTCATAGATGGCTAACTACATGCTTTTGTTAGCTTTAATTTTTAGAAACATGGACTAACTATTTGTTTAATCAAAGTTTTTCTATATGTTTAATCAAAAAAATTTTTACATTATTTAGAAAATCAGTTTTTTCTTTTTTTTTTCTAAAGGGTCACCTAACTTTTACAGCTTTAGTCTACAATTTAAATTTCAATCGACTTCAAAGTATTTCATAATCTGTGCTTTTTTGATATTTTGTTTAAGAGGACCAAGGGCAAAATTGGTTCATTTGAATGTCATGGTCGCATAGACGTTGTTTATAATACACCTTTTAACACAGAGAAAAGCTCTGCATTCCACTGAAACCCTTTTACTGTTCACCTCGGAGATGTACTTCTCTAATCAGATTTAAATCTGAGGATTCATTTAAAAACTATTCTGCTAATCTGCTCTTTTGGTAAGCGAGCTCTTAGAAGTGCACCAACTCAAAACCTAATTATATTATAGTAATTATTTGAAACAATTGCAATTATTTTGCATTATTTAGTTGATATTAAAAATATATCATTAGTCTACAGTGTTTTTCCTTCAAATCTGAGAATAGACTGGGTAGAGTTTACACTCCTTAAATAATGTCATATTTATGCAACTTCTCTTTAAATAGAAGGCATTAATCAGGTTTTTTTTTAAATGGACTGCATTTATTTTTAACAAAGAATATTTGTAGTGATTAGGTGAGATGTTTATTTAGTGCATAAATGTCAGAAATTACAAATCTTTTGTCAGTTTTAAATATTTACACATTAACTTGTTTTCTTAATCATGTAAATGTCAATTTAAGTGTTAAATTAGCCTATTGAAGTTTTTGACTCTTAAAATTTCAGATTTTTTTGTATTTGAGTTGAAACAGTGACTTTCAGAGGATATTAAAATATACTTATTGGAATAAATAAATGTCAAGATTGCATCAGCTTCAGGATTTTTATTATCTCATTAATACAAGATTAGATGTGTTTTGTATTAGAACATGGAGGATTTTTTTTCAGTAGGTAACCTTGTAACCAAAGTTAAGCTAAATTACACTCATTTGACTAGTAGTCTTTTATCTTATAATAAAAGGGCTCATTAGCTTTTTTTTAATTAATTCAGGAAGTAACTGCTCCTCGTGATTGTCATGTGAAGGGAATTCATGCTGCGTTCCAAGTCTAATGTGGTGTGACTTTTCTGTTTCAAAGCCATCTGGCTTCTTTTTCTGTCTGGACTCAGGTTGTTCAAACAAACCTCGGCTCATCTATAATTAATAATTGTCCACGTTTGCTTTTATCAATGAATTCACAGGCCTGTGCCTAATAATTGCATTCGGCATCTATCCTGCAGTATCAGTAATTGCTTTATTGGTGGGTATATTACCGTAATCAAAATTGTTCCGAGTTTCTTTCTAATTAAAAATCTTATATTCATGTAATAATGTCTGTATAATACTGCATTAGTTAGAGAACTCAGGACGTTGTGGGTTAGTGGGCAGTATACTTGGAAGACCTCGTCAATCCCACCAGCATATCTTCCATTGAGGAAACGGAGCCTGGTGACTTTGAGTTGGTGCTGAGTTCACGCAGACGGTTAAAAAGTTCTTCAGTGGCAAGGACCCGGGTGATGAGACTCACCTGGGGTTCTTTAATTCTCTGGATGTTGTGAGGTTGTCTTGGTCTGATCAAGGTTGGTCCAGGTTGACCGGGGTAGTGGTCCTCCTGTTCAAAAAGGGGGACTGCAGAGTGTGTTCCAACTACAGGGGGATCACACTCTGGAGCCTCTCTTGTAAGATCTACTCAGGGGTTCTGTCGGATATTTAAATCTTGATTTCCAGTTCCTGTTGCCAAGAAGAACCTTCACAGCATGGCGCTTTTACAACCATGCTTCACAGTGGGAATGGTATGTTTATGGTGATGTGCAGTGTTTGTCCTTCAGTTCATCTCCATTCCACTCGGTGTGAGTTTACTAGCATTGGTTGGCTGGACCTCTGTTGAATTAGGTCAGTCGCTTTAAAGGGGTTGAATATTTTAGTAGTCTTTTATGTTACATATTCTTATTTAATTATTTAGTCTTTGTCTCCTTGCTTAGATTGTTGCCCCTGCGATCTTATCACCATGGTACAGTGCGACAGGAGTTTCTATTAAGATTTTATCCTATCGACCTTACAAAGTGCAAAAAGTTCAAGTCCTATTTTATTTTCAAAGTTTCACTGTGTGTGCTAACCTTGAGGCCTGTTTTGGGAAAAGAGTATTTAAATGTATCCATAAAGCTGCTGTATTAGCATTAAAGTTACTTGGTAATAATGTAATTTCACCTAAAGCGAGCCACTTCTCTGTGAAAGTTAATTATTTTTTCATGAGTGGATGTGATGTTATATTGTGTGTGCATATGTGAGGCTGAGAGAAATAACAAACACCCTATTGAAGTAGGTGAAGGATAAGAAGACCCTATAATTTGACATTTCCCCTCTCAGGCTATGCACAGTGTCACCTCCACTATACTGGGTTCCAGCAAAATAACCTTGTTTCCTTTACCAGAAAAGTGATAAGCTTGCTAGAGTTTATGTGTGTGTGTGTGTGTTGTTTTGTATTTGATACATTGTAAAGCCCATTTTCCTTTGCTACATTGTAGAGACCAAATGCTACTTATGGGGCCCAAAACTCCAAAAAGAAGAAATGCTGTTTTTGAGTAATGGTTAGGTTTAGGATGAATTCATGATCTGAGTTTCGGTTATATGTCATTATCATGTTGTGTTCTGATAAGGGATGGGAATCTTTAGGAACTTTATTATCAAGCATAATTAAAAAGTCAAGAATGTGATCTTCAGTCTTTTATCTGTTTGCTACCTCCAGGCTGCTAAAATGACAGATTATTAATATTTCAGTGTAGATGTTGAAAGTTTAAGGGTATAAATTGCTCCCTTCGATTTAACCCTTCTATTGCTGACAATGTTCCATGCTGCTCCTCTGTAGCTCTCAGTTCTGCTACAGTCTTCTTTTCTCAGTTAATACTGCCGTTAGAATCCAGCAAAACTTCCACCCTCAAAATATTTGAATAAGAAGCATAACAAATAGATGTCTTGTATTTGTTTTTAGCTTCACTTGGACATGTCTCAAAAGGCAGTCACTCTGATCAAGGAGACAGTTCACAGAGCAGCAGGCAGATAGTTTTCAAAGGCCTTAAAAGTCCAACATAAAAATAAAAAAGCCAAACTTCACCAGCATCGTCACAGGACCATGTAGACTGATGGCCAAAGCTTGAAAACCATTTGGAGAAGGATTCCTATATCAGGTGATACTGATACTGGGTCAACTCAGTCCAACCTCAACTCCTTTTTGTTTCATGCTTGGTCAAAAATGTCCCTAAATGGGACTTTGAAACATTTATTTAAACCCCTTTCCAAATACTTAGCTTCTTTTTTGTACTTTAAAATCAGGATGCAATGTTTGCTTTTATATCTGGAAGTGATCAGCGTAGGAAAGTGGCATTAACAAGTTCTCTTTCACAATTAGCAGCATTCTGCTTCACAGCCTCATGACGGCAGATTGAAGCTGACAGATTGTGTTGATGTAAGTAATTACACAGTAGATCAAATAAGACCATAAAAGACCCATTAATCACTCTACTGTAAACTTCCACGCACAGTCATGCAGAGCACAAGTGCTTACCCACAGAAACACACATTAGAGATGCACTGGATGGATAAGTAATATCTGTTTCTTGTTGCAAAATCTTCCTTTTTTAAGACAAATGTCTGGTCACACATTATTTAAGTTTTGTTTTTTAACTTTAACAGATTTTTTTTTTTTCTTAATTTTTTTAAAGGCCGAGCGATTTGAATGGAAATCCTCTCTGCTACAGGTTCCACATTGGTTTTGGTCTTCATGAACTATGTGACATTTACAGAGAGAAGTGAAAAGCTATTTGTCTTTGCCATACATAAATTGGCTATAGCACTCTGTTGTGGTGGCTTCATACAATCTCAGTTCAGAAGAGCTTTCTGCTGAAAAAAAATAAAATACTAATCTGTACGGCTGAAGATTGCTTCCCCTGCCTCTCTGTTTACTATTTAATTCAATATATGTATCACTAAAAATCACCCACTCTGCTAACATTCTACTGTTTATGACAATTTGGTGTTTGAATGGTATTGACATATTTTTGATCTATGTTGTGTTCATATCTTCTTTTTTTTTTCAAATTCTCCACAAAGGACTTAGGCAGAATTTGAATCAGTCATTTCCTTTTCACTTTCTCCCAGCGTGAACATGACGGTGAAGATTGAGATAGAGGTTGAAGTGCAGGCAAGCTGTAGAAGCACTTGCCTTTTCTTCTCCTTTTCATTTTTGTACAGCCTGTCAGAGTGAATGGAGGAGCTTGGACTCTGTGCCTGAACTCACTAAGCATTTTTGTCCAGAGTAATTTAGGTTCTCGGTGTTGGTGTGGATCCATGTGATGGCTCCACAGACTGTTCTTGTAAAGGAAACATTTCCCCAATCACAGTATAAATAGTTAACATTTGTTTTGTTTTTCTAATCCCTATCTTTGGGCATTTCCATTGTTAAGAGGATCTTTTATAGTTTTAAGAAAAAATCCTGGCTATGTAATGGGAAGGCAGCTATTTTTACACAGCTCGTTTTCAATAGAATTCCAATTCAAATACAGAATTCGATTAGAACTTTGGATGCCAAGAAATTTCAGTGTTTGTAGAGAAACTATGTCTGAAGCTTCTTTTTAAATGCAGTTTGATGATGTAGCATGTCTAAAATGTTAAACTATTCATGTCTTTAATTGTCATAAAATAGTTGGTCTCACAATCTATAACAAATGAACATCAATTAGTTTTTGACTTTCATCGTGAGTGATTTTTTATTGCGAAAAAAACCTGAATATTTCTTTTTATAAGTCTCAAAATTTGGATTTAATTTGGATTTTTTGCAAAGACGTCTACACTTAAGCTGAGGATTATATTGAAAATTGACAGGGGTTATTATTAAATGTTAAATTGATTTGCATAGCACATTTAAAGAGAATAGTTGACCAAAATCCTTCACAATGTACACCAACTATCTCAATATAGCACACAGAATGAGACAGAAAAAATAAAACTCAGATCTAAAATGTAGGAAAAAAAGTGAATCAGAATCATCAGTAGAACTTACAACTCACAGTGTTAACAAACCAGTGAAGACATGTGTGTTTCAGTAGAAATTTGAATACAGGAAACAAAAAAGCCTGTTTACTGTTGGAGGGCAGATTATTCCAAAGTTCATGAGCAACATCTGAAAAAGCCTCCTGAGCTTCAGCCTGGTCCCTGGGACAACCAAAAGCAGCTGATCAGTGTAATCAGGAATTAAAATGATTAATGTCATTATATGTTTTTGATTATTTTTTTAAAGTAAAATAGCACCAAGATAAAAACGAAAAAGAAGTTGCTACCCCTAATTGTACTCTGTAGGCTACTTGTAAAAGGGAGAGATTATGAATTGAGACTAAACGTCAAGGAATTAAGAAATATGATTAAAGTTTTCAATTTATCAGTAGAAGTGCAAGAAATATTCTGAGAGTGAGAATGGGGGTGGGGAGGAGGAATTTAAGATATTTTTGAAACTGTCTTAATCTGTGCACTTTCTGCAGCATTCTGCTTAAAAATAGCCTCTTACTGTGCAGGAATGTGTGTTTATTGGTTTACCTTATGAGAAACTCTTGGCATAAATGACTCTTGTTTGGACCTAAGGACTGCAGACACTGGAAGTTTGTTATTTCTGTGGCAGATTGTTGGATATCTTTGATATTTCAGGCATTGAATTCAGAATTGGACTCAGACAAAGAGGATTTTACTTAAAGAAAGTTACTGAATGGCAAGTTGCACATTTCCAAGGCATAAGGAAGAACAAAATTGTTGCATGGGATTTATAAAGAAGATTCATAGAGCATAGCATCCAAAGTAGACAAAAACTCTATATTGCAACTGAATACAGAAAGGTCATCACTCCTCTAGGGAGGTTTACCTAATCAGGGAAATCTCCCTAGACTCCTAAGATTCTTTCTTACCTACTGTTCCTGCACTTCACTATTGTATTTAACTTTCATTTGGAAAAAAACAAAAACAAAAAACACTGAAACTGAAAGATATCACAACCAAAACCAAAAATAACATAGACTATGATGTCTCAAAATTACCCTTAAAAATATTGATAATCATCAGAATAGAAATTATCAATTTCATTTTTAATTTATCACGTGATCAATTGATTCATTGCTTAGTTGCTACTAACTAGCAACTCAGGCTTGGTGTGCAATTTTATAGGAAAGGCACCTTTAAAATGGATACCATTTCTATCAAAACAAATGTTGAGGTCTTAAAAACATCCATATTTTGGAGATCCTGGAATACTAATAAGTTGTTAGATCCACAGCCAGAAAAGGGCATTTGAAAGTACATTAAAGGTCAAATATGAGGTAATTGTGTACTCTGCACTATGTGCTTGATTGAATTTGATAGTGCTCTCATGAAATTGATGTTTTGGCAATGTTATCATTTTCTTCTCCAGACTAATCAGAAGTGTTCTTTGATGGGATACTGAGCCTCAGTGCATTTACCCCTGATGTGCTCATCCATGTGAGAGTAATTTATAATTTGTTTTGGGTAAAACCATCTGCTGTGTAACCCCTAGTCAGACCCACGCAATTTTGGAACGTAGAGATAAAGAAGCGCGACAAATGGATGACCCAATAATTGTGGATGTCCAAATGAGTAAAATTTTCTCCAAAGGTTGAATATAAAATATGAAAGTGATTTTTTGCACTCCACCATAAAAACTTAATAACCAACAAGAATAACAAATAAGGTTTAGCACAATTAAAAGTTTTTAGGGTTTTTTAAGTTGCCCCATGATTTTTCTTTTTTTTTTTCTTTTTTTTTTTCTCTATTTCAGAATGATGTTTTACCACAAATGATTTTTTGGGGAAAAAATTTTTTTTGGTCACTTAATGTTACCTCAACATGAGGTTGGATTTGTCCTTTTGTCTCATCGTGTTGACCATGAATCTTCCAGGACTGACAGGCCCAGCAGATGGGACACACACCAAGTGGTCAACTGATTAAAGATCCTGGGTAGAGAGAGAGAGACAAAGATGCAAAGACATTGGGGTTGGGGTTTGGGGGTGCAGTAAGTTAAGACTGGATGAGATGGCTGGACCTGAAAATGTGTGTGTTGAGAGATAGGACGCTTATACACAATGACATCCTAAACAATGGTAGTGACAAGCAATCAATTCTTCACAGTGATGTTGCTTGTAATTTGTTGTCACTTAAAATTAAATTTAGTTTTTAAAATAAAATTGGCACAACACTCGCTTGCAACCCATTGTTTCATGCAGACGTAGAGTCGGCTGCAACTCCATCATCTTGTCTTGAAAGAAGGAGGTTTAGGTTTTCCAGACTTGGGTACAGCTGCTGTTTACATTTTCTCCCTCTTCCTGCATGGGGTTTTTTCAACAGTTCAAAGAGATATTTACATTATTTTTAATTGGAGATTTTTACTTGCCCATAAGCTCAGTATGATTGACTGTGAGTCGGTGTGCTCGTAATTGGCTTTCTCCCCACTGACCCAGATCAGTGTTTCGCTGAAATATGACTAACAGTAAAAATTGTCTGGGACCCCAGCTGCAGAGCCTTCTCTGCCACCTCTCCTGGAGCATTTCTTTACTTCCTGAGTCTTTGAAATTCTCATGAAGCTTTTAATGTACCTGCAATATGAGACAACAAGGCTTCCCTCATGACCTGCAGGCTCATCCTGGTATTGAATATGCAAATGCCTCTGCTCTCTTTTACTACAAAGGTACCTATAATGAGCTTGAACCTTTCATTAATTGTTCTCATCCACTGCTGTTAGAACCTGCTCTAACTAGTATGTAGTGGATAATGATGTGCGCCCCGCCAGAGTCCTGATTCATTTAATCCTCACCTACTACCCCATGTGTCTGTGTGTTACCTCTGATGTGTCTCGAGTCACAAGACATTTTGTCACAGAGAACCCACATACTATTTAGCAAGACACAGTTTCCTCTATAATCATTAGTGAAATTACTTGTTTAACCCACTTGTTGCTGACTTATTTATGCTGTTAGTTATTTTTGCCGTGCACAGGCGTATAAAGATAGCTCTTTTTTTTTTTTTTCAGGTACACCTTGCCAATACCAGTTGGACACCTCTCTGTCTTCAGAACTGCCTTAATTATTTGTGGCATCATTTTTAAAAAGAAAACATTTGCTAGTGATTGGTGGTTTCTGCAGATTTGTTTGCTGAACATCAATGATGCAAACTTAATCCTTGAAGATGATTCAAGGACAGTGTGAGATGATTCAAAATGTAGAGTATAAATAGGTAGGGTTAAAGGGACGTTTTTTCTGTACGCCAAATTCTGACCCCACCACCTGAATGTTGCAACAGAAATTGAGAATCATCAGACAAAATGGCATTTTCCAATCTAGTATCGTCCAATATTAGTGAGCCTGTGTTAATTGCAGCAGCACTCCCTGTTTTTGGCTAACAGGAGTGGTGTTCTTATGCTGAATGTCATCTATATTGTGTGACTTGTTACTTATGGTATTCTGCAAACTTCGGTGGTAACAAGCCTCAGTTTTCAACCTTCCCTTTCTTCTCAAAGCTTCAATATCAACAAAGCATTTTAGTTCATACAACTGCCGAACTTCTTTTTTTTCCCTTTTTTTAGACCGTTCCCTATCTATCTCTTGTGTGTGAAAATCCTTGCAGTAGATGAACAGTTAATAAAAATACTCAGATCGAAGCATCTGGCACCAACAACAGATCCATATTCAAGACCTTTGCCAGTCAGAACTTCAGCAAGTCATCTTCAGTTTTTCTAGATGGGTAGATTTATTCAGTTTGTGCTATAACATTGACCCAGTCACTGTTTTAATGAACAATATCTCAGGAGTACCGAACTAACTGACAGGTAATCTCAACCAATAGAAAGGCATGACACACTGCATAGCCTGGTTGGCTTTTATATTCACTGTGTCAGATTCTGACACAGTGAGATACTTTGTAGTATCTAGTATTTGGTTTGTATTTAAATAAATTAAATAGTAGTTAGTACTCCAGAGTAATCTACTTTTAATCTCTTAAATTTGGATTTAGGTGGGAGTCATTCCCTAACTTTGCTTATGTTCTAACTGCCTCTTTACTTTGCAATGTTTAAGACAAAAAAAAAGNACACCTCTCTGTCTTCAGAACTGCCTTAATTATTTGTGGCATCATTTTTAAAAAGAAAACATTTGCTAGTGATTGGTGGTTTCTGCAGATTTGTTAGCTGAACATCAATGATGCAAATCTTAATCCTTGAAGATGATTCAAGGACAGTGTGAGATGATTCAAAATGTAGGGTATAAATAGGTAGGCTTAAAGGGACCAGGGTATCATTTTTGTGCTGTTTGGACTTTATGTTGTGTTAGAATGTTATATCCTCATATGGAGTATTTTTATAATTTTTGAAGGTAACATAGTTACTTGTGCTATAAAATGTGTCTGGAAAATATATAATACTGGGCATAACATTAAAGTGCATAACATTTCCCCCAAATGTTTCTTCCATTGCCACTATGCTCATTCAGATGAAATTGATCTGGGTCCAGATCCAGATCACAACCCGCTCTTTGGAGACCTCTGCTTCAAACGGAGAAGCTCTTTGGCATAGTAGACTTTTTTTTATTTAGTTGAGGATTATGTTCCCCCTTTTTGTCCCAGATTGTGTTGATCTTTAAATTTTGCATGTACATGCAATTTATCACTTTTATTTCACGTACAGTTAGTTGATGTGTGGTCGTTGGTAGATTTCAAATAAGAATTACATTTGAACGAATAAAGAGTGAGGATTTAAATCTGGATGCCCTAGGCGAGGATCTCCAACTGAGGGAATCAAAGATGAAAAGGTTTTTTTTTTTGTTTTTTTTTTAATCTTATGCATGTGCGTTGTGCTTACAGATCTGGTATTACAAGTATTTCTTTTGAGAGCAAGTGGTCTAAAGATGTTTTCTTCCTTCATTTATTTTAATGTGAACTCGGCTAACTGTAAATTGTAAAACGGAGAAATAAGTTATTTCTCAGAAGTTCTGATTAAATATTTCCATCACTGCTGTGAGAGGAAGCTTTGATTTTAGTTTTCAGCCTCAAGTATATGATTGCAGATTTGTGAAAGAAACTAGCATATCTTGCTGTCGGGGTGTGATGAATAGTCTGCGTGGAAATGGCATCATCAGTGTCGTGGCCACACAGAGGAACTGAGGAATAGCTGCAGTAAACACCGTGGACTGTCTCTGCTACTTTCCTCATCTCCCCTCTTCAGATTTGTGAGCTGCATACTGATCTCCAGTTTTAACCTAGAGGACATCATGTCCCAGTCCCTTCCTGGTAAGAGTTGTGACACTTTGATGATCTGGAGAGGACTGACTCCAGAGCTCTCAGCTGCCATAGTCTTTTCATCATTCACTGTTTTTTTTTGTCCTCTGAAGGTCCGTCTCAAGTCTTTCTGCTTCCTGTCTGTGCTCCCGGTGTCTGCATTGCAGCGTACTTTTCAGCTCTCTATCAACGAAGACGTGTTTGTATTGGTACCGGGCATCGCTCTGCTCAGCTCAGTAGGAATCATACGGTGTTTGAATGAGCATGCTTTGCATTGTTTTCAGATATCAGGAAAGCATTTTTCTTGATATGCTTATTCAGTGGGAGGTGAGTACAGAGGCTAAACTATCACAAAACAGAAAGTGTCCCCCCCCCACCTTTCTGTTTTCCACAGTGGGGCAGAAAACAATGTATTTAAAATAAGTTTTTACTTTTACCAGACTATTTTTTTAAACTTTGGGCGTAGGACTTAGGGTTTATATTGATTTCACTATCGCTTAATTGACAATCTATAATGTAGGACTATTAAACATCTTTATGCATCACCATACAAGCCAAGATCATATCAGAAAGAGTTGATTTCATTTGCTTTATTTTATGTTACCAATTCACAACAAATTATCAGCCAGGTTCAACCTCTGTCACATGGAAATTAGTTCAAAAATCAGTTTATTCCAATACGAAGGAACAATGACTCAATCCAATTCAGTCAAATTCAAGAATGGTCACCTAAAGACTAATGCGATCAGTCCATCGATCGGCTGTGCCCCCTGGTCACACAGGGACGTGAGAGGGCTGGTTACACTCTCCTGCTGTCAGAGGGTAAAAGGTGGAGTATACCTTGGAAAGGCTGCTAGTCTGTCACAATGCAACATAGAAATTCACAGGATTGCCACAGTACAGCAGTTTTACTGTCATCATACGCTATAGTACAATTCAGTCAAGTATTAATTCCCACGACATATCTGTGGATGCCACAAATGTTCCTACAACCGTTTGGCTTAGTTTTTACTTAATACACCAAGATATGAAATATGCAATCTGCTCATTTGAAGTATCCCAGTTTTAATACTTGCTTAGGACAACTTTATTAGTTTTGACTACCAGGAAGGAAAAACATGTATTTATCCTGTAACCACAAAATGAGGCCTGTGCTCCTAACAGCCTAAAAAAGACTTTAATACTGCAGTAACCAACCTATTACCATTTGGAGAGGCTCTTTTATAAAGTTTACATTGTTGAAAATTTTTGGTTACATCATTTGAATTTAGTACCATCTATTCATATAGGTTTTGTAGAAATTGTATTGTAGTTTTCTTTGTTTTACTGTTTTATATTGATTGTATTTATTGAAAGATTATGCATAGTAATTTCTGCATTGTTTTGTACACCTTTGTTTTTGGCAAGACAATTTGTCCAAGGAAATAAATGAATGATAACCATTTGGCTGTTTCAAGTTCATTCACATTAACATTGATGTTAATTAATGTCCATTGTCTCAGCCAAATAAATTAATACATTTCAAATAAAATGCCATGCGTAGTTGAAATCAGTTGTCGCATAAGAAAACTTATGAGTTCTCTAAAAAAAGTTACCATTTATAAATGCCCAAAACTGGTGCAAATATTATAAAATTAGTGCTTTGCTTTCTTTCCCCACTTAAGACAGAGGACCAGAGGAATGACCACCAGAATAGTAAATAAGCCTGCGGTTTGGTGCCACTCCACAGATTGTTAATAAAAGACAGAAACCACAGAGGCTTTAGGTGCTTTTCCTCTTTTTAAGATTCACTGTGGCAGTCGGTGGGAAAGCCACATGTGTGTAGCAACGTAAAAAGTGTGATTAATTACTCGAGTGCAACAAAGGCAAAGTGGTCTCAAGCTACGCTTTTTTTTAAGTGCCATTTAAAAGCAAACATACTGGAATTAATCAGCTTTGATCCCCATTTTAGTAGCTATTTGCCAGGTTAAAATGCAAGGCTGGGTTCTGGTCACCTTACTCCTGTGTTGACAGACGGCTACATGAGACAGAATTTGCCATGAGACAGAGGAACTATGGGTAGGTTTACAGACACTGAATAAAAGCTTTGGCTCTCGCCCAGAGAGCGAGAAGGCTGTGTTACAAAGCTAGACCTGTCAGTTTGGCTTGTCAGAAGTCTAGTGATGATCTCCACTGGTTTTCACATAAAGGGAGCTGTCTTTAGTGCTGAAACCAAGGCGCTCAGATTGTCCAACAGACAGGAGCAGAGGGAATCTATGTAACTGGCTCTTTATCACTGCAGTAATCCAGAACCTCATAGCCTCCAGGTGCCATGAATCTGTCTTTGCCCTGCTACTTTATAGTTGTACAATTTTGCAGGCTTTGTATATTAAGGGTTTTAGACGTCATCGCAATGCTAGTCATTTGAATATTTAGGTTTTGTGAAGCATAATTTAAAATGAAGCAAAAAAAACAAGACTTCTATATTCTGCTTTCTTGAAGATATTTCTTTTAAATTAGTCAACCATTTTTTGTGCTTAACTGGTAAAATTCCCTCCCTTCCCCCTTACGGATTTGTTCTGTCTTTACTTTTAGAGTAAGATTGTCAATCCGATGATCATGACACAAAAAATAGTAAATACAAAATTTTTTCTTCTAGCAATTTAATTTAGAGGTGTGTATTTTTTTTAAATACTCAGATTATCTGATATTAAAATAAATGCCTATAATATATGTATTAAAAACAAAAAAAGGAAATTTGAGGGGTAGATATTTTTTTCCATGTCACTGTATAAATGGAACCTTCACAACAAATATTTGCTGCTGTAGAATCCTGATGGATTTTAAATACTGGCTTAGCTTTTATAATTGTCATATTTTCTTTTACCACTTTGCTAATAAAGCGGATATTTGATGAAACTTTTGAACAGTGAGTATCACTATTACAGACTTTACCTTGACTTGAAACCAGCAGCTCAGCCCAGGAAGTCTTTGGGACAAAAAGAGAAGTTCCTCCACAGGTTACACCTTCATTCTGAACAGTGAGGTGTCTGTTACCAAGTGAGTTAGAAGAGGGAGCCTGGTTAAGGGAGGTTTGGGATTCTCTGATCAGACTGCTGCCCTTTTTGACTGAGTCCTGAATAAGCGGTTGAAAATGATGAATGGATGGATTCACTGAGTGTGACTTTGTGAGACAAAGTGGGTTTATCACTCCTGACATATTTCTATTTATTTCATCTTTCTCGAGACGGGAGTAGGAGTTCTTCTACAAATACAGCCAAACCATTTTAGCGCAAATGGGAAGCACTTAGAAAAATGGGACTTTTAGTGCTTTTTGGGATTTGACACATTTTCTTTACTACTTTAATTTACTGGCAAAGAAGATAAGAAGAGCACATTCCTACTGTCCTTTGGATGCAAGTGGGGAAGGAGCTTTACACATTCAAGATATTTTTCTGATTTATGTTTTTTTTATATATATATATATTGCTCAGTAGATCACAGCCTTTTCTTAAGGACTTCTAGTTCAATGTACTTTTTAGGCTTAAGAGGACTTTACTCATTAGGGACATTAGGGATTGACTAAAGGGTTTGACATCATTTGAGCACCTGCCCGTTTTGACACATTACAGCATTACAGACATCAACTATATCATATATAACTGTGTTTTTATGTGGCTGACTCCCTTCAATCCTGCAAGGATCAAGGATGGATGGTTTAGATGGAATTAGAAGTCCAAATAAATAAACTTCCATCTTTTTGAAATTCAATGTCAGTGTAAAAGCATGTGCTGTGTGAAAACCTTGGGTTTGTTGACACGGGTGGATAAACTGCGTTGCGATGATGAAGGAACACAACAGGTCAGCATTTTTGGAGGCTATTGTCGCAGACTTAGGCTTTGACACAGTGTCTTGAACATCATACAGAGAATTGTTCAACAAATGCTTTGTATGCCATTGATACACTAAATCCTGTTTCATAACCTGATACAGGACTTAGTAATCAAGATGCTGACGTTCTCAGAAAATTAGAGGACTCTTACTTTGTTATGATGGAAGACATGGAAATGAATGAGGAAACTGTGAGCTATATTGCAAAATTCCACAGTAATATCAGGCAAAAAAATATTCACCCTGGAAAAGCCCAGTAAAAATCCAGATCAAAATCTGATTGAGTCTGTTCCAAGATCTGAACACAGATGGTTTTTGATGCTCTTCCTCCAGTGCGACTGAACTACTTTGAGCCTAAACATGAGCAAAAACAATAAGGTTATAAGTTTGAGAAAATAGGAGAAGCATACCGTTAAAGACTCACAGCTGCATTTGGAGCAGAAAATAAATCTGCAGAGTATTGACTAATTGGAGCAAATACACATCACATATTTTATTACAAAATAGGAAAAATAGAAAATGTTAAATTTTTCTTCTTCTTAAATTTTATATTGTATCATCCTATTTAAAAATAAAATCAAAGAACTCCAGTAAGAAGCGTGATTAATGACATGAGAAGCTCTCTAAAGTGTAAATAGGTAAATGAGAGAGAATTATAAAATGGCTTTATAAAACAAAGTATGCTTAAGATATCACACTGCAATTCTCAACCAATTCACGTTTTCAGCCTGGAGAGAGAGATTAAAAGAGATTTTTTTTCTCTACCCATTCATAAATCTCCCAGGGCACATCTGTATTTTTATAGCCTGAGGTCAAAATTAAATTTTGTTTTGAATTTGTTCAACTGATACTGAAGTTTGAGTTCTGCACAGTTTATTGGCTTTTTTGTACATTTCAGATGGGGGTTTATGATGGAATGTTCTTTCAATAAAAGAAGACATTTTTATATCGCGGTACAGAGAAGTTTACAGAACATCTAAGCGGCAGCCTGTTTGATGCATGCTGAATCCAGATCACTGATGCGATCATATAACAGGATCCGTGGATCTCTGCCAGCTGCATCTTGGACTTAAATTATTTAAGTTGTTTGTCTCACCTTTAAACAGTATGAAGTTTTATGTATAGCAACAACAGGCATGCTGCTCAACAGTCACATCAGGAGTTGTTAGCAGTGGTTCAGCAAATCATAAAGCTGATCATTTTGTTCACAGTATACAATATCTAGTTTTTTTCAGTGGTTGATCATTTTCTTTATAATTAACTTCTTTAAAGATACCAAAAGAAGATAAATATCATCCCATGTGCCAGATACTGACACATTGTTCTCCCAATCTCAGTCTCTGGTCTATTTGTAAAGTCTGGATTTTTTTTTTTTTTCTTTCTGTTTTTGGTACTCCCTTCTTTTCAGCAGCAGGTTTCCACTCTTTAATGCACCAAGGCTCAGCAGTTCCCACTCTGAGGAGACGGTAAACTCTATAAGACTCCTGTTGTTGTGCTGTCAGCTTTACTAGTAATGAAATCTACTCAGTGAATGCATCGGCCCATGCTACACTGCACCAGCTTTCGCTGTGAAACAATGTGTCTATCTTCTCCATTCTGATCTTAGACCTCAAAACAGAACGGTTAAAATATAAAGCAGGAGTGGGGAACTTACATCCTCCATGCTCTATGCAGTCCTAAATACTTTCTCCTCTCGCCTGCTACACAATTTAGAACCATTAAGAAACCTATTTAAAAGCTCAGGAGGTGAAGTTATTGATGAACAATAGTGTTTCTTTGATGAAATTGTCAACATTGCACACAAGTCCATACCGGGATTGAAATCAGTTAAACCAATGAGTAGTCAAAGGTTGGTGCCAGATGTGCTTGATATACAGCTGTTGATCATGGTGACTGTGGGAAAGAGAGTGAATCGATGCAGAGTGCGTCATTTTTCAGCAAAATGGCCGGGCCGTTTGCTTGAGAAGTGGCCCGGCCAACTTGAGAAGTTGCTTTTGGTGGCTCCTCCTCCTCCTCCTCCAAATGGCCGGGCCGTTTGCTTGAGAAGTGGCCCGGCCAACTTGAGAAGTTGCTTTTGGTGGCTTCTCCTCCTCCTCCTTTTCCTCCTCCTCTTCCTCCTCCTCCTCTTCCTCTTCCTCTTCTTCCTCCTCCTCCTCTGCCTCATCCTCTTCCTTCTTCTTCTTCATTCATATGAAAAAAAAAATGTTTTAATCTACACAACAAACAGTAACTGGATTTTTTTTAATTTTTTTTATGTGCCATTCTCTACAAATCTAAGCGCGGAAGGTGGATGAAAAATCTCATAGATCAGCATTTTCTGAGAAACACAAAGAAGCAGGGCATCTTCAAAGTCACCTAAATTCACTTTCTTCCCCATCCTGATTCTCAGTTTAAACTTTAGTGAGTCATCTTCACTTTATCTAGATGCATAAATGCATTAAGTTGCTGCCATGTGATTGACTGAGTCATTGTTTGAAAGGCGTTCCTAATGAAGTGATCTTTGGGTTTAGATATTTAGAAATAGGTAGATATGTAACTGGGAAAATACTTTCATAGACTTTTCTTCTGACTTTGCCACTGTTTATTTTATTATTTTTTTTAAATATTGATCAAAGAACGCGGACAGGGAAGTAAGAGTTTGGATTAGATTAAATCAATGGTCATGAATGAAAATTTTAAAATGAGATTCAAAGTTCAACATTCAGCTAATTGAAACATTTTTAACGACAGAGACAATTTAAACAAAACAATGTTGCTTTAATTTGTTTTCCTGTGTTCTGCACACTTTTATGTCCTGGAGTAAAAATCAAAATGGGTGTTTTCCTTAATGAAATTAGCTTTTCTTTGTTTCTAACAGAACACATAAGATAAATTATTCCCTAGTGAAATTAGGACAGCAGTGGAGTGGTTAGAACTGCTGCATTGAGGTAAAATTGTTTCTGGGTTCCAGTGTCAGTTTAATCTTTGAAACTTATTTCCAGTTTGTCTCTGGGTGTTTTATTTTTTTTTCTTTTTCTTTCCTGGCTTATTTAACTTCCTACGACTATTCAAAGACTGATCTTGTTTGATTTTTTTGTATTACATTCACTCAGTAAACATGAGCAGTTCATGTAACAACTAAAATAAATCATGAATGAAAAGGAGCAGCAAGAATTATACACTTATATCTCCCCACTATGATGCTCGCGGGATTAACAGCTTCTTCTATATTAGCAATAAAACTTTACCCGCCTCTCTGTTGGTCCTGTGATAATCTGGTGCCGTGTCCTTCATATTTCAGCTGGGATCATCCCCTCTCCCTTGCGACCCTGTTTAGGGCATCAAGCATAGCAAATTCATGGGTCGACAAAGGCTTGCATGCTGTAGTTAGGGAAAGAGCAGAAAAACAACATGGCTCTGTTAACAGAATACATACTGATGAGCTCCTTGTTTGACAAGACTGATTGGAAAGACACCTTTCATTTTTAGCTTCCGGAAGCCTTGCTAACCTAATTTGTATGCTGAAGGTGTCTAATGTCTGTGTGAAACATAAACAGTGTCATCTTTAAATGTTTGCTAGTATTATCACAGACAATACACCTCTCCTGATGTCTCACTTTCAGTCTGCTCACATGCTGAAAGTTATTAATTCGGATCACATTTCTCCCACACCTCCCAGTTGTTGCTGGTAGTTTTATGCTAATCTCTGAGGATATGCAGTCAAACAGTGAACCCTTCTCCTCAGTTTCTGGGAATCAATTCTGCCTTTATACAAGTGGTTTCAACATTTAATGTACACAGGGAGACTGTAATTGTTGGAGGATGACATTTAGAGTATGGTTTCCTGGCAACTTTAAATGCTTGTCCTGTAAGTTTAATTTGATCAATTATATATTTTCATCTTTTTATGCATATTCTCTGCATTCCACTACCTGAGCTCTGAGAACTTCTGTTGCCAGAAATTCACAGTGTCGTGTCGCCATATAAGGCAACGCTCCTGGGTAGTCAGTGCACCCTCCCCACCCCTCTCCCCCATTTTATCATTCAAGTCAATCCATGGAGTGTTCCAAAAGGGATTGCAATGTATGTGGTCTGTATTCTCTGTTTATGTCTTCCTACTAATTAAGAGCTGCTCATCTGTTTCAAAGTGTGGGTAAAGACAGACTTCTCATTGGAAACCTTAGTTTAAAAGTAGCAGCCTTCTATGACATCATTTGCATGGAAGCGTAAAGTTACCATCAAGAACATTAACATGATTGGTTCCCAATACAGGGATACATACTTTGAGAGAAATTATTGTCTTTGGAATTCATTGTAGTGATTCAAAGTCATTCTAATACTTGACCTGTGAATCCCCAATCAGATCTGAAAAAGGAGAAAGTCGCAAATAATTATCTCATTCGTGTTGGTGGATCCATCTGTACCTTAGTTGTTCTCGAAGGTTTTTATTCCTAATACAAAACACATGAGTAATCAGTCACTCTCAGTATTTTAAGAATATTTTTCCTGTAAATGGCAAAACACAGTTTTTCAAATCAGTGAATCATGGTGGATAGTCTGTAGCTTTGTGGGTCTTTAGCAAAGCTCAGCATCAATATAAAGGCCATTCATCAAATTCACTGAAACCACAGCAATAAACTGATTTGAACCTTCCCCTGATGTGTTTTCTTCTTGAAAAGAAAAGACATTTATCTTATTTTCTCTCCCTTTGCTGTTAAACTTAATCATTGGATCATTTAAGTATTTTCTACATCTTTTGTGTTGTTTTTGTGGAACTCAGTCTTTGGCTGCTGAATGATCTCTTTGTTTTAAAATATTTTCTGCTTACCTATTTTTATTTTATTTTATTTTATTTATTTATTTTTTTTTTGCAGTGAGTGTTTTGTTTCTGCAGCAAAAAGATGCAGATTCTGGAACTTTTCTGTTCTTGTCCTTCATCCTCTCCTGGTGAATTTGCAAGTAAAGCCCTATGGTCTTTCTTTGTTGTATGCACTTATTTCTCTTAGAGATTCCTGCTTGAACAGTGTCTTGCACTTAAATTCAATAATTTGTAGAGCCAACCTTTGAAGCAATTACAGATGGAAGTTTCTTTGGATAAGTCTATAACCTCGCCACAGGGATTTTTACCCATTACTTAGGGCAAAGCACTCCAGTGGTAGTTGGATGGTTTTTGCTGGTGAACAGCATTTTTCAAGTCCAACCACAAATTTTCAATTGGATTGAGGTTTGGGCTTTGATTTGCCATTCAGATACACTTACACATGGCCCCTTAAAACACTCAGGTATTGCTTCAGCAGTATGCTGTGGGTCATTGTCCTGTTGGAGAGCTTCAAATCACTGAAGCAGGTTTTGCTCAATGATATCCGTAACTCAGCACCATCCCTCTCCCCCTCTACTTGGACCAGTTTCCCAGTCCCTGCTGCAGAAAAACATCTCCATAGCATGATCCTGCCACTGCCATGTTTCACTGTGGTGATGGTTTTCTTGGGTGAGATGGATTGGTTTGGGACAGACATATACCACTAAATCTTGCCCAGAATCAAAAAGTTAAAAGTCAATGTTGGTCTCATTGACCAACCAAAGCACCTTCCTCCATATTTGGGGAATGTTTCACATTCCTTTGGCAAACTCCAAATGAGCCTTCCTTGTTATTTTTTTCATAAAGCCCAGCTCTATTAAATCTACAGCTTATTGCGGTTGTTTGGACAGATATTTTGGTCTGCTTGAGAACTCTGTAGCTCCTGCAGGGTTAGCTTTGGCCTGTGCTTTGCATCTCTGATTAATTTTGCTGTCAGAGAGTTTTGGTGCACAGTCTTCTCTAGCCGGGTTTGTAGTGGTATCATGTTATTTCTATTTGCTCCAGTGGATCATCAATTTTTTATTTTTTTTCTAACCAAATGCTGATTTGCAGTTTTGAACAACTTTGTCTGGAGGTCCCCTCAGTCTTCGTGGTGGTATTTGGAAGCTCATAGAGTCTGCAACACCACCACTAACCAGAGAAGTTGTGTACATGATGACAGATCTGGCTGGTGGACGTAATTTTACTAAGCATGTGAGTTCAAACGGTATTAACTTGCTTCAGATGTTTTTTAGAAGCTTCATAGCAAGGAGGCTCTTTATATATAGTATATACACATTCCAATTTTCAGTTTTTTATTGAAATGGTTTTTTTTGTTGTTGTTGTTGTTTGTTTTGTTTTGTTTTACTTCGCCAGCTTAAGATATATTGTCCCGATGCATTATGTACAATTAAGATGTTTAAGAAATAGATTGTAATGTAACAAAACACAGAAAATGGCACTGTATTTTAGTCTCTAGCATCAAACTGTAATATCATGTTGGTCTTTAAAAGGTCTCTGAACCAGTTGCTAGGCATTCATTATGTAAGACTCTATATGGCCGTGTTGTAGAATTAGCTGTAATTGACTTTTACCCTCATAAGTGCAGCACATTTTCTGCTTCTGTTTAGCGGATCACATGAATCAGACACTTTGAGTTTAAATAGACATCTTCCCAAAGAGTTTTCCTCCTATTGAGATTTGTTTTTTCCTTTTTCTAATGTTTATACAACATATTCAGAATTGTAAATAGAATATAACATATTCATTCTCATTAAATTTAGATGCCACTGTAGCCCTCGTCTTGAAAACAAAAGTCCAGTTTATGGGGCTGGTCGCCATGCCAACGGCAGGACTTCAGCCCTGGCTTAATCAGAAGCGGTTGATTGTTGGGGGATTTTTGACTGCTCTTAATTCACTATCCCATGGCAATAACACATAATTGTGCTCTTTCTTGGGGGGAATAAACAAACTTAATTGAGACTTAATAACCTTGCTCTAGTAAAATGGTATTGACTGAGATGAATAATGGGCTCTGACAAAATTTAAATATGTTTCAGTGAAGGATTCTTTTTACCTTAGCTACCCATGAAGATGGATATCTGCTTTCTTAAAACCCAAAGTGAAAACTTGATCTTTAAGAGAGAGAGAGAGTTTCATACCTCAAAGCCTTTGTTCATCTGAAAAATATGAAAATCACATTTAAGGCTGTATTCTGGTGTATAAGTGCTCTGATGGAACATTATGCCACTTTGGTGCCATGGAGATAGAAAGAAGCTTGTCTATTAAGAAGCTATAAAAGTTTTGTTTCTGACACTTAGAGGGAGCCGTTAAGTAAATTGTCTTTTTAGCATAAGCAAAACTTTTTGTAGCATTTTAATAGTGTGAAGCTTTTCAGAGGTTTTCTTTAGCCTTTTTGTAAATACTGGGAAATGTTTTATCATGTTTTAATATCAGTGGTTTCTGAAAACGTCAATAACAAAACACTTGCTTATTCTAGCAGCCATTGCACAGTGCATTCAGTGGTAAAACTGTGACAGGCTGCGCTTGGTTGAGGTCACTAGGGTAAGGAGGTGGTGCCCACTGATGGTGACTTAATAATGGGGAGATTTTTGTGGAGGCTAGTTTTCCAGACACCAAAAAATATTATTTCCAGTAAATGGATGTTTTGTTTTTTTTAAGCATTTGTATTGTTTCTAGAAGTAGAGGCCCATGTGAAAATACAAGAATATGCAAAATGAATTTTGCATAATAAGTCCTGTTTAAGAGCATCTTTCCCTGAAACTATGGGGCCAATCATTAGTTAGTTTTCCTCCTGTCCTGAAAGAAAAGAAAATGGCTCCACATCATAATTCTCCTTTGTCCACTGTTGCACTTGACACAATGGAGTAGGAAAAGAGCTGTTGTCCTGACAACTGCCAGACCCAGAGTCTGATAAAAACCCAGAAGTGGATAAGAACACCTCTCCACTGCTATAGAATCCAGCAGCGGCATGCTTTATACCACTGATGCTTTGTGTTGCACTTGGTGATGTAAGATTTGGCAAAGCACGTTCCCAAATCTACCTCTGTCATGGCAGCCTGAATGAACTGCTTGCATGCATCTGTAGGGTATACCGTTTTCCTTTTAAATGGCTTACTGTACCTGTTTTGTATCTTTCTCAGACTTCATTTTTAGACTCCTCGCTGGTACTGAAAATAACATGCTAAATCGTGTTGGGGTTTGTACACCCCTTTAACATGTAAGTATGATGCATTCACTGATCTGAAGAAGATTAAATTATTGCGTTTGCGAAAAGCTGGTCACAGCCAGGTCAGGGTAGAGGAAAATGTCATCTATGAATTTTTCAGCTTATGCCCAGTCATGAATTACATGCATCTTTTCTTAACAATTCATAGAGCAGTTGTAACAAATTTGAGGAAACTTTTTATAAATTCATTATCCAGTTCAAATATGCCTTTTTTTTATTCTTGACTTGACTTTACAACTTAATACAGCATTGTTTATCACTTGTGACTCCATGTTTTCCCGATCATATTCAAAAAACCATGCAGAAAGGCTGCCTAGCAACTTACTAGTATCACCTCTGATTTTAAAACGCAGTAGGACTCTTTTTGAAACCCATCAGATCAAGACGGACATTTTATGACATTTTCTTAGCAAAAAAAGAAAAAAATTCACTTAAGGCCCCAAAAAAATGGAAAAAATGAAACATTGATTACAAATTAAATGTGCTTGTAACAGTAAAATGAATCCCGCAGTATTTCGTGCAGCAGAGCACCTTTAGTTTAATGAACAATGAACACAAACACAAGAAAAATAAAACCCTATTAGAATACCTCTAAAGCTTGATTCATGCCTCGATGTTCAATCAATGCAGAGAGTACACTATGAGGCAAGCTTTTCTTTGTATTAATACTTTTGTATGCTGCATACTTTCACCTCCAATTAGACCACCACAATGCTGCTTTACAGAAAGCCTTCTGTAGCATTGAGTCACTATGTGCTTCAAACAATGCAATTTAAAAGCCGATGTAAATGGATCCAACTCAAGGCCTGCACATGCGGAGCTACAAATGTTCCACAGAAGCTTTTTTTTTTTCTGAAAATGTTGTGAAGATGCTCGAAGGCGTAGTTATTAATCAATACGGAGTTCCACTGATTGTAGAGATAATTGGAAATATGAAATGATAGAGATGCAGAATGCACATATGTAATTTAATTAATTGCTCAAAATAGTTTATTTTCTCACACTAACATTCTTTTAGAAGAAAACTGCAATTTTAACAAAGCAAACCCAGTGGTGAAATCAGTGGTGGCGTGCTGTAGCCTCAATGTCAAAGAGACTCAAATGCACACATGGCCACTTTTAAGGTGGATAAAAGATCCTGAGCGCATTTTGGTGACAAGACATTCAACAATTTATTATCTAAGAAAAGTATTTAGAGCCTGTGTAAGAACTTTAGAAATGGGGTGATGTGCTCCATTTTCCTAGATTTTGTAACATCTGAAGCAGGAGAGTTCTGGATCAGCTGCAGCTGTCAGATTCACCTTTTTTGGAAGATCTGTGGAGACTGTTGCAGTAATCAATTCGACTAAAGACAAACACATGAACGAGTTTCTGAAGGTGGCGTTGGCACATTAGTGCTTTGATTCTGGAAATGTTCTTTAGGCGAGAGAAGGCCGACTTTATAATTGTCTTTATACTTCTCTGAAGATTCAGCTCAAGTTCATCACTACACCCAGATTTGAGGTCTGACCAGCAAAAGCTGATGCTGTGTGCTGGCTCTTGATCATTCCTCTTTTGGTCCAAAAGTAATAATTTTAGTTTTGTTCTGATTCAGCTGAAGAAAGTTACAAATCCATGCACTGATTTGCTCCATACATCTGGTAAATCCCTGAATGGGTTTGTATCTACCTGGTGACATTGTAATGTAGAGCTGTGTATCATCTGGAAAATAAATGATGCTCCCACATTGGCTGCTTTGCAAATGGAAACCAATGGTGTGTCAAGAATTGCATGTATTTTAGCTTTCTTTTGAAGATTTTAGAAAAGATAAATCTGTTTATTTAAAGTATTTGTCATTAAAATTTTTGATACTGCAATTATCTGCATACACGGCATCAGAAGTAGATTGAGCTTCATGGCAAACAGTCCTACTAAATGACATTGAGAAATTGAAAGATGACTTGTAATAACAGCAGCTGCAGATTTAGGAGCAGAAGAGACGATGAACGAAACTAAGTGCTTGACTATCTCCACTCTATGGCATCAACATCAAGATCTCATGACAAAGTTGAGGCGAAGCACAGCTTTTCCTGCAGTGGACTAGTCTCCTCTGAGTATTTCTCTCTGCTCTTTGCTTTCACCTTACTATTACCTGTCAGTCACAGTAATGTGCAGTGGGTGCAGTGGTTCCAGGGCCATTTGCTGCCTCTTTGCTTTGATGCCCACCAGCGAGTTGTTTTCGGTATGCTTTCATGTACACAGTGCACTTCTTTAGAGAGCTAATTTCATGCTTTTTGGTCTTGAAGAAGAGCACTATTGATTGTTGTTTTCTACTTTCTTTAAAGTGATTTTCATTTGTAATTTAAATTGGTGGTGGTGGTCGTGGTGGTGGGGAAGCAATAATGTGTCTATTTCCCGCCTTTTCATTAAAAACCAGACAGTTTTATTGTCATGGATGCTTAAATTCTCATTATAATCAGTGTGTAGGAAGATAAACCTCACTTGCATCTGTTGAGAGCTATTTACCATCAGAGCAGTGATCTGAAACATGCAAGGCAGAAGTATGCTATTAGTTAATTGTATTCCGTTAGGAAGATCCAGGTCAAGATGGCTTATAGCTGGATCAAACAAAAATATATCTTAAGTTCATTACAATTCAAGTTGCATTCATGCCGAGCATTACATAAGCGTGACGGAATATAAATCAAAAACCTGCTTGTGGCTTCTATAATAAAAATGCTTTCTACTGGGACATTTTCTGTTTCACTCTCTTGTAGTTGGTGGGGGGAGAGTTTGACCTGGAGACAAACTTCATTATTCAGGACGCTGAGAGCATCGGCTGCATGGTGGAGCTGCTGGAACACTGCGATGTCACCTGCCAGGCTGAGATCTGGAGCATGTTCACTGCCATTCTTCGAAAAAGTGTTCGAAATCTGCAGACGAGCACTGAAGTGGGGCTCATCCAACAGGTGCTGCTCAAAATGAGCTCAGTGGATGACATGATTGCAGGTATGATGATGATATGAGTAGACATATAATTTGAGCTGTGCTGTTTTAAATGTAAATTTTGAGCTGATTGTCATTTTAATGCCTGGTTACTATACGAGTTAAGCTCTCTTCACTCAGTCATTTGCAAATCGATCTTTTTTTTTTCAAAATGGAAATAATGTGGCCGCATAGAATTTGATGGAAAATCTGATTTCCACCTACATTGTTGTTCATTGTTCAGGAATGAGGAAGATTTGGTCTGATGTTTTCCTGAAATTACAATAAAGTAAATATGTAAAAGAATACAGCAGGCTGAGAAATTGAAGCAGTGAAATAAAGGTGAACTAGGAAAATGTGTTACTGGAGGAACTTTTTTGGTTCAATTTACATAATTTATTTTTAATCAGTATCTTAATCACTTACTTCATTTTAGACATCAATTAGGGATCAGAGTGGTTCTTGGAGGACAGGTTCTTCAGCACTTATCCACTGCGTTAAAACGAGTGAGAGCATTGAATACCACTGACAGGATGCCACTTAAATTTAGATCCTTATTTGAGAAACTATCCTCGTCTTGTTGAACTGAGGAAATACAAGACTTCTGGGCTGCAAGTCCAAATCCTAACAAAGCTGACTTATTTATTCACAGCTCTGCCAGCATCCTCAGAACATTGATAGGAAAATCTGATTTGGCTAAATTAAACAGTAACAAGTTCCGCTGCCCGTCTTTTGCAGCTGCCACTGATCTGTTCATGTTAAAACAGTCATCTCCAATTACTTTTCTGAGGAATTAGTCTCAGATACACAATTTGGTGTGCGTCTCCTTATCGGCAAAGATTCACCTTATTTGTACTCTGGGATTGCTAAAAGAGGAAGACATACAACATTTCAGTTGTGATGAAAATAACTGTTCTTTTTAGCCTGAATGAGAGCACATTTTCAGCAAGGATGATGGCAAAATATGGTTTAGATTTTCAAAAGACATGCTAATGCTGTCAGAATTACCAATTTCAAATTACTCTCTCATTCGGTGCTTCGTTCATGTAGGAGTTTCAGCTTGTTGTCAAAATAAAAACAAGCCTGTGAGAGCTGCTACTTTATGACATCTGGTCCCTTGATGGGTATGAATGATCAAGGTGGCTGTTGATTTTTAAGAAAAATAGAACAATTGGACACATGCAAACATGACAAGTCAGTCAGGATAGGGCTGTGTTAGCGTTTGCACAAATAATGTATTCATTCACAAACTTCATGACAGGCAGATAAGGTTTGCTTTTCTTGACAATGCAAAAATAAAGCTTGGATTTATGGAGTAAGTTTTCATGATCTTGGAAAAACTAAAATTTTACTCGCATGAAAGGCTTTTTGTGTGTCTTTTTATTGACCCTCCCTGGCTCCTGCCCTCAGTGGACTCAGTCATTTACCTCCAGAGCCCTTTGCAATGAATCTCAGAATTGAGTTGTTTCCAATGGTCATCTTTGAGATGTTTCTACTGGCTAAATCGAGTCCACCTGTTTTAAATTTAGTTGATTGGACTCAATTTGAAAGGACACACACACACACCTGTCTATATACAATTGACAGTTCAGGTCAGAGGTCATTCACCAAGCATGAAATCAAAGGAATTGTCTGGCGACCTGAGAGACTGTCTTGAGGTAGAAATATTTCTGCTGCTTCAAATGTCCCAGTGAGGTCAGTGGCCTCCATCATTGGTAAATAAATAACGTTTGGAAGCATGTAGACTCTTCCTAGACCAGGCCAGCCGTTCAAATGGATCAGCGGGGGAGAAGGGCTTTAGTGACCAAGATCTCTCTGGTTTGAATTCCAGGCGTCATGTTTGGAAGAAACCAGACACGGCTCATCACCAGGTCAATACCATCCCTGAGGTGAAACATGGCATCATGGTGATGTGATGTCATGCAGCAGCAGGAACTGGCAGACTAATCAGGATAAAGGGAAAGATGAACGCTGCTATGTGCAGGATAAAAAGCTGCTCCAGACCAATCCTGACCTCAGGATGAGGCGACAGTTCAGCAGAAAAATGACCCAAAGTCCATGGCCAAGATCTCACTGGAGCGGGTTCAGAACCACTCTGTAAATGTCCTGGAGCGACCAAGCCAAGAGTCCAGACTTGAATCTTATTGAACATCTCTGGAGAGATCTGAAAATGCTGCACAGACGTCTCCCAACCAACTTTATGGGGCTGGAGAAGTACTGCAAAAATATACATGCCAAACTTGCGGCATCATATTCAAAAAGGCTTGATGCAGTAGTTGCTGCCAAATGTGGAGCAGCAGGTGATTTATTGGTTTTATTTTTATAATAAATTTGCAAAAATTCTCCCCCCCCCAAATTGTCCACCTCGTCATAATGGGGTATTTGTGAGTAGAAGAGACTAATTTAATACAAATGGGAATAAGACTGTAACGTATCAAAAAATGTGGAAAGAGGGAAGAGCTGTGAATTCTTTCTTGATCCTCTGTGAAATGAATGGAAATTGCTTCTTTTGTGTTAGCTGAAATGTGTTTAAGATCTGAAATAAAACTAGACTTCCTCTGCTATGTTACTTTAACTTTTAATTAGGGAGTTTATCACATTGATACAGGCACTGTGTGTGATTTTTGCTGATAGGTTTTGTGTTTTATGTAATTTAATTTCACCAACAAAGTCCAACAGCAAATTAAAGGGGAGCCATGTCTCAGGATAAGCAGCATCAGCACGTCCCCTTGAGGATCTCCTCTCCAACGGGGATTAGTTGTATCTTTAAAATTCAACTGCATTTTTGACTATTTTTCCTTTTGTTTGTGTGTCTGCTTGCATTGTCTTTTGCAAGACTTACTGGTGGATATGCTGGGTGTATTGGCCAGCTACAGCATCACAGTGAAGGAACTGAAGTTGCTCTTCAGCATGCTCCGAGGAGAAGGTGGCCTTTGGGTAAGTGACACGACAACTGAAGGGCTTGATGAATCCGTCTTGTTTTGTCGGGGTCAGTTAAATTTCCTGTCGCCGGGTATAATCTGTTACAATAAAAGTTGTAATTCTCTCTTTTGACACGCGTACAGCCAAAGCACGCAATCAAAATGCTGTCGGTGTTAAATCAGATGCCGCAGAGACATGGCCCGGACATCTTCTTCAACTTTCCTGGCCGCAGCGCAGCAGTAAGCATCATCGTTATATAACTTCATTGCATGTTGTCTTTTGAAAAATGTTTCTTAAGAGTATTTTAGCAACGTAGGGTGTGGAGAAATATTATTGTGCCTCAATGATAAGAAGCTAAGTATGGCAGCAGTGGAACTATCAGTTAAACTGTGAGAACGTTGACTTGTAGCTATTTTATTTCTTTTGCTTTTTGCGTTTCTGTTTGACCTAAAAAAATAAATAGATTAAAACTCCTGAAAACACTCCTGAAAATCTTAAAGATTAGCGGCAATGTTATTTAGTCAAGCTTCAGTGCTGCAGTTATTTTAACAGACTAAAACTTGGTTGCAGTATTCATCCATATAATTTCCCTCTGGGATTAATGTTTTGCAATTGAATTTGAATTGCATTAAACATCTGGATGATTTGATTAAATTATCTCTATAGTTCTGGTGAAGTCAGTGTGTATTTTTCAAATTAAGAAGTTATTTCCTGAAAAACAAATTATTACTTGAACAATGTTTTTTTTACCATTATACCATTTTTTTTTTTTTTTACACCTGGATTTGACATTTGACAGTTCGTTTTATTGTAAAGCGCCTCAGTACATTTGTATTTTCTCCTGCAGAGGCTTATTTATATTTACCCAAGTCATTCTAGAGTGCTACTGTTGCAAAATATATATTCTGAATAGCTTGGTATGGAGGAACACCAAAGGACTTTAAATAGCTTTCCTGGCTACTTCATGACGTTTTTTATCATGTTTCTTCTAGGCAATTGCTTTACCTCCCATTGCTAAGTGGCCTTATCAGAGCGGGTTTACATTCAACACTTGGTTCAGAATGGATCCTTTGAATAATATCAATGTAGACAAGGACAAACCATATCTCTACTGGTAAGAGCACACCAACACACACTTGTGCTTTTTTATTTCACCTTAATAGTTTTGCTGTTGCAGAGGCTTATGAAGCGAACAGCAGCTTTATTGACAACGCCTTATTATGTCTGATGCTTTGTGACTAACACTGATTGTCTAACCAGTTTATGACTGAATATCGTATCCAAGGTTAAAATAGTTTTCGACGTTATTTGTCACACGCACATGTACAACGTCTTTATAATGTCTTTAGGAAAACGGCCTTGTTTTTCCCCAGATAATGCCACAAATTCTGATGTGGAAATGTAGTACTGCAGCTGGATTACTGAGGGCTTAAAGACACTGCGGAGGTAATCATTTAGATGTGAATAATTGCCACAAAGCGCTCGCATACCGGCTTCTGCTGAAGATTTAGGTAATTATTGTAAAAATCAATGATCCAAAATCGCTGCACTGTCTGGCTCCTTCTCTTTGTTTGTAGAAGAGCCTTTCATTAAAGTCAAAGAGTGTAATTTATGATGGCGAGTAAAAGAATCAGAGTGGACAGAAAAGGTGGAAAGATTCAACTCCCTGACAGGGAAGACTGATTAGGCAGAGATAATAGTCACTTCGGTCTTTATCACCTCTTGGCTGTCGTCGGCATTTGGGGATCTAAGTGTTTTACCGAAATAAACTCTTCGTCTTAGTAGATCTCTGTTTCTCTGATGTGGCAAATCAAAAAGGGAAGAAGACATGGAGCATTGCACTAGCAAAGGTTTTCATATGTGCCTCCTATTCTACACTGACGGTCACAAAAGAGTTAGATCTGCCAAGCTAATCCTGTTTATGCATTGCTCTGAGTGCCTCGCAGCTCAGCAGCAGGCTTGTAAATAACCAAAAAAAATAATTGCATCTTTAGAGGCGGACCGAGCTTCTCCAACAGAGTTTCCGAGCTCTGTGATAGAAAGGTGCGGAGATCCATATGTCTTTATGTACGAAACACAGCTGTGGTTGCATCCCTTTGAGGATGGGTCTCTTTGTTTCTTGATCGTTACAATGAGTGTTTGAGTCGAGTGTAACAGCTGTAGGCCTTAAGACTGTAAAAGTAAATTTAGCACGTGGCAGCAGAATAAAAGATGTGCAAAAGGAATCTGTTTGCATCTGCATAGAGTGGCCTGTGCACTGTTTGTTTTTATATGCAGTTTGCACTTCCAGTCAAATAATCTGGTGATGTTTGATTGAAAAGATGAGGCAAAATATTACTACAACCATAATTATCATCACATAATTCAGATGCATGCAAGACTTACCTCCTGGAAGTGACACGCTGTCACATTTAAAAATAATTCAAATATGATTTTAGCAGAAAACCTCAAAAAGCCCTCAGAAATTCTTATAAATTCTTCCCTTTAAAAACGGTTCTAATACCAGATTTCAGTTATTGTTTGGTGTATGCTTGATTTCAAATAGACAACAGTCTAAGTCTCAAAACGTAACTGTGCACTATAATGTACATTTTGCCAAAAAAAGAACACAGTGAATGACTAAAGGTGTAACTTACATAATTTTGTCTAAGCTTCCTCTTAGATTTCAGATGGTCTAAATTGGCTTAAGATTCTTTTTGAGCATAAAATAAGTTTTGAAATGTTTTCTTGCAGCTTTCGGACCAGCAAAGGCATTGGCTATTCTGCACATTTTGTCGGGAATTGTTTGATTGTCACATCGCTGAAGTCTAAAGGGAAAGGCTTCCAGCACTGTGTGAAGTTTGACTTCCAGCCCAGGAAGGTAGGTTTGTTTCGATGCTTATTTGAGTAGTAACTTTGAAATTAATACGTTCTTCATTGCAGTAGCATAGTTTCACAGTGAAAAATTTAAAAAAGAATCCAACCTTTAATTTGGGCGCATTTATTCTTTAGAGAATAATAAACACTGTTTTCAACTAAAAAGCGGTACCAGAGTTATTGAAATTTAAGCCTTTCAACCCATGTAACAATAGCATTTTTTTAATTTATGCTTTATTTCTTTAATCCGTTTCTGGAATCTTCTCATTTCTTTGGGGAAAGAATTTGGGGACTTTAATTAAAATTTTAAATAGGTAAAAAAGAAAGAAAAACCTCCCCAGCATTTTAAGCATATTTTTGTTGGTTGTTTTAACC
Organism: Poecilia formosa; assembly: GCF_000485575.1. NCBI lineage: Eukaryota > Metazoa > Chordata > Actinopteri > Cyprinodontiformes > Poeciliidae > Poecilia > Poecilia formosa. The sequence continues at coordinate 984,198 of NW_006800167.1, read as the reverse complement.
CAGCAGTTTTTGCTACATTTATTATCACTTATCCTAAATCTCTCTTTTTTTTTTTTTTTTTTTAATTAGTACCGGTTTAATTGTCACCTGAGTTGTTTAAAACTCAGGAGTCTTACACGTGCAAATGTGGATTAGAGAACCAAACCTAATTTATTGTGGTGTGTTTCGGTGGTGTAGCTCTCCCTGTGGAGCAGAAAAACTCACCTGACACATGTGAAACAATTAGAGGCTTCGCATAACACTCGAGGAAAGCAATTTGTCTCATTCCAGGAGTCACAGTGTAGGTATTGTATTGTTGAAGCTGTTCAGAGATAAAGTGCATTAATTAACTTTTTAATTGATTTTTGGGTTCAGACATTAGTGAATAAGTGCGTTTCTAAATGATGTCCAGACAGCCTTCACTTTTCTGCTCAGCCATGAATCTTCTTTAACACAATGTTACCTCTATGGGTCGACGGCTCCTTTCTTCAGTCGAGCCAATAAATAATTGACTCTGGTTCACAAAAGAGTTGCATGGTTTTGCCATCTATTCACTTCTAATGCAGTAAGTAAGTACAATTTAGGTTTCCTTAGGAAGTAGTCCAAATAAAGTATTTTAGAGTGAAGAAGCAAACAGTCCCCAAGTATTAAAATACATTTTTTCAAAATCAATATCTACTGAATTTCATTTTCATTCACACCTAAATTGTGAAGTTCATATATTTATTTTATCTTTATTGTTTTTTTCAGAACAAATGCATATTCACATTCTGAGCATCCAGATTATTTATGTTTTTCTGTTTTTCTTTTTTTTTTCTTTTTTATTAGAGCTGCGTGGTATGTGGGGAAGAAGGCAACATTGCAATTACAATTTTCAAAATTGAAATGTGTGATTAATCCACATTGTTCTCACTTTTCCTCTTGCTTTTCCTTCAGCACAAATTTCTCGCCACTTAAAATTCATCTGAAATCTTCAGCATGTTTGTGTCGTGATGTCAGTGAAAGTCCATTCAACTGGCCATTTGCATTCAGAGCATTAACAAACATCCAAGCAGTCTTTTGTAATTGTAATATTCTACATGGTGACATGTCCCCGATGACAGCAATTTAAAATACTGTAGAGCTCTATACAAAGCTAAAAATAATGGCTTAAGCCTAAAGAAGTCAGAGTCACCCGGTAGTTTCTTTCCTAAAGATGGAGTCTAAGCACCCTTCTCCACTGTATTATTTCAATTGTGCAAAGGAAAAATGAGAACGGTTGATGTGGTTTTTGAAAATGAACACCTCTGGAGCTCATATCCTTTCTATCTGACTCACTCTTCACCTCCAGTGGTATATGATCAGCATAGTTCACATCTACAGCCGCTGGAGGAACAGTGAAATCCGATGCTACGTAAACGGACAGCTCGTTTCTTATGGCGACATGGCGTGGCACGTCAACACAAATGATGTAAGTGATCTTTACTTGTAGCACATTTTAATGCATGGTTGACAGGGACATACACATTGACGCTTTGCGTTTCCAGTCATTCTCATTATGAAAGGCTCATTTTCAGTCCCTTAGCAAGATGACATGGTCTACTTTCCATCCAGTTATTATGCAATTAGGTAGATTTTCATGTTGAAGATAGATTTTTAAACATGAAGGCCCAAAGAACCTACAGTTACACAAGACTGGTTTAAAATTGTATTGCTTTTTTGCAAAAGAAGGAATGAAGTGGTTTTTTTTCTTAATGTGCGTTTTAGACTATCTGTATGCTTTCACACTTTTCAGTTCAGGAAATATTCTGCTCCGCTTATTGCAGATCTCTGTTGTTTTGCGGTGAAGATATTTTTCATTTGAGTGGAAAAAATCAATGAGTCATAATTATTCTGTGCAGCACGATATTTTTAATGTGCTGGTAACAGAGAATAAAGCTATTTAAACCAAGAAATGGAGGGCTAAATTCAGGATTTTCCTTTCTAATTGTTTTATACTTTTCTAGACATTTTACTGTTTATGCCATAAGGATTTGTATAGTTCACAAATCTGAAGTTGACTTCTGAATATCCTGATTCATGAAGAGCTTTTTGACATCTGGACTAATTTGGATCACCCGTTTTTCTACATGTTTTGCACTTCTACTTTTTAAATGCAGTCTTTGTACTTGTTTCTAAGTATCATTTGTGTTACCTTTCATTTATTTCTACAGAAAGGAAAAAAAAAAACTAGTTTCGGTGGTTTCATTTTGATGGAATGTTGTAAGCTTTGCTGCTTACACATTTTAAGAAGAAACTAAGGAAATTGGCTATTGTATGGACATAAATCCTAATTGTAAAATAGTCCACATATTTTGCACTTCGCTGTGATCATTAATGTGGCTGCTGTTTTCTCTTTTCCCCCCTGTGATTCTGTCTGTTCTGAAGGTGCATTTTTCTAATTTACAGACTAAATTGCTACATTTTTTCTCTTTATGTAATAATCCATTTGAAAATGTTCCTAACTGCCCTTTCCTTTACATTCCCTTCTTTCAGAGCTATGATAAGTGCTTCCTCGGGTCTTCAGAAACAGCCGATGCAAACAGAGTGTTCTGTGGGCAGCTAGGAGCTGTCTACGTATTCAGTGAAGCTCTCAATCCGGCACAGATTTTTGCAATTCATCAGCTTGGACCAGGCTATAAGGTATGTGCTTGTGGGTGACTAAATTAGATTACATATAAGCAGTCTGAATCATCCATCCATTTGTGTAATCAATGAGAAGCGCTGCCCCGTAGTTCCTTGCCTTATGTCCTGCTTTTCCTGCCAGATAAATGGCTGCATAAATTACCTATTCCTTGGAAATAATAGCGCGGCACGCTGAGGGAAAGCTGCAGGAACTCGGTAAAGCGACTCAGTCCTGAGCCAACTTATATCAGCTGCAGCAATGCTGCCTAAAAAGCATCAAATCATGAATGTGAATAGAGAAACTTTGACTTGCCGTAAAAGGAGCTGCAAATAATTTTTTTCACACTGTGACAGTTTTAGCTCGTTTAATATGAGGTGTAATTCAACGTTGTTTTATTTGTTTTTAAATGTCTGCCAAGATTGTTCAGTTTACTTCTTCTCTTTACACTCTCATTTTTACCCCTGATATTTGGAGAATTGAGCTTCTTTAAACTCAATACTTGCACCCTGTTATAAAAAGTCAATAAAAGGCACTGCAAAACCGCCTCCAAACACATAATGTCTCACACAGTTTATATCAGAGGGGATTGTTTTGACGCTGAAATGTCTGTTTTGTTACTAAAGCAAAAATAGACTCTTTAGCAAAAACAATGTTCTATACTTCATCATAACTTTAAAAATGGATTATAGGTATGTAGGCCTTCCTTTCATTAATGGGATCGTCCCTTTTTTCCTAGTCTATTTAAAACTGCTTCCTGAATGAAGAAACCTGCACTACATTTTCCTTTTGTATTGTAATGTTAATGTTAAAATGTTACATTTATTTGTTAAATCAATACAACGTTTGCACAGATGACTTAAATGTGAATCCTTTGATGGAACAAGTCAGGAGGTTCCTCAAAATGTTGTCTATTAAGAGTTGAGTTGGTGAAATCTAGTTTCAGAGATATATAGTTTTTTTTAAATTTATTTATTTCTTTATTTTTAAATATGACTTTCAGCCAAATAATGTAAAACCAAGCAGTGTTTGAACTACGCACTATTACTTGGGAGAAAATGAGGCAATTGTTCAAAATTCTGAAGTGATGACCGGGGTCCATAAAGAAAATTACCTGTAAGTGATGGAGCTCTGATAAGTAATGGAGAATATAATAAATCTAGCCTAGTGGGTTGCTATAATTAGGAAGTTGTCCAGCTGTCAGGAATCCTTCCTGTTTTAATTAAGAGCTGCAGGGATATGCGTTAATGCAGGAGATTACAGCACGCATTTATTGCTGTACATCCACAGTTTGGCTCAGTCTTTGGAAAGAAACCTCTACACTGATGTGGGAGTATTTTCTTTTTTTTTAATCTCTGCTTACCTCATCTGTGTTTGATCTTTGACATGCTTTCTCTTGCTTGTACAGTGCTTTGAATGCAACTGTAACTTCTCGAGCTTTTCTGAACATATAGATTATTGCTTCAGCGGATCAACATTTTCTTGCATTCTATGATTTGTGGCCATGAAGCTCAAAAAAGCTGTCTGCAAAATAATCTACAAGTTCTCTTTAAAATTCCGCTTGCTAGACTTGATTTTGACCTGGAAGACTTCTGTGCATTTCATTATGAGCATATTTACGGCTGTGTCTTTGCATTTGTTCCAAGGATGTAGAACATCTTTAGAAATGTACTGACGATTTAAAGAGAAAATGTTGAGAATATGTGTACTAAAATTGACAGAAGCGTGCTTAAAAATATTCTTCACGATATGTTGCTGCAGTTTTCTTAGAATGTATTTTTATACCCCAAAGAGTTTGACGCTGCTGATCTACATGGTACGATAAAAATAAATATCAACACTTTAAAAGACATCTTTACTTTTAAGTTCTCAATCCGTCATAAGTTTCCACTGGCAGATTTACTGCACACTAAGTATTAATCACTGATTGGACTCGTCAAAGCAATTAAGCCATGACTTTGCATGTTTTCAAATGATGCACTTGGTTATTTCTATCCTTACCCTCTATCTCTGTTGCCATACGTGGGCTACAATAGGCAGATTAGCCCTCTGAATTTGTGCCAGCGCTGCTCTGCAGAATGCACCACAAAGTGCCGTAGAAGAGACCGACTTGCACAGCTGTGTTTCTCCTTTCAGGAAAATGAAATGCAACGTCAATGTAGGCTACGGATCAGAAGGTGTAATCTATAACCCTAGTGCAGATACAGAACAGCCATGACACCAGAAGTTAAAAACAAAGAATAATCTATACAGAAAAAAAAAAAAAAGAAATCTTTAAATGAATCTGATTGACCAGGTTTATTATCCTTTGCAGGAGTTCCTGTTCTGGAAGCTGAATCTTGCTTATTTTTGCTTTAGTTTCTATGTTTACAGTTCAATTTGCTTTACTGTTAAGTGATTATGATTCTGATCTGATGTGTCTCTAATGGTTCTGTGGGAGGCTGAATCTACTTGCATCTAAAGAGCCTAAAACACTTTACATCTGCAAGTATTGACCTAGTTTTTTGCTGGTATGGGAGTAATTGTATTGTTTTATTCCTAATTAGGGAGTTCATTAAGCCACCTACACTGGGACTGGTAATGTCTTTTTGAATATACATTGCAGTAGTGAAAGCATATATTTTTTAACAGTTCTTGTTATACTCAGACCACAGAAAACACTCGAGGTTCTGAACCTTTTCAGTGCTCGCCCTTGCTCAGGGATGGCCTTTTGCTCTTGGAGCAAAAGGGAGAACTGTGCCCTAATTCTTTTATATGACTGGCTGGCCTGTGGAATGATGCTGTCATGGCACAAGGTTTTATAGTCAAAACCCATGCGATCTTTATTTTCACACTGCGGCACTGCCCGCACAGAAGTGGAAGCGCTGGAGCTTGTTATTTTTGGTCACTTGGGCTCCATGAGTAAAAAACTACCCAAGGATGTTAGAGACTACATGATGAGATGCATAATAACTGCTGTGTGGACTTGATCATAGCAAATGAGGAGAATATGTATATGTATGTTTTTTTTTTTTTTTTTACGAACAAAGTAAGAAGCGGTGTAGCAGAAGTTGTAGTTCATCCTTACTGTTTCTGATGTTCTTTACTGGAGAAATATGTGCAGGGATGTAGTGCTGGGTGATGGCACCCATTGCTCCGTTCATGCAAGTAGATGTTTCACATTAATACACATTAAATGAGCAAGAACTTTGTTTGAAATGGTACAAATAGCAAATGAATAATTTAAAATTATTTTGCTAGTAACTTAGTTAGCTTTTCTTCCCAAGACTAATTAACTTGACACTGAGCACACCTGCAGTATCAAACGGTTATTTGCATTTCTCTCGATTCATGTTTCATTAAATCATACGAATGCATAGAACTGTCCAACCATTGTTGAATAGCAGATTCATTTAGGATGTATAAAATGCAAAGAATTTAGTTAATCTCTGAACATGCCCATCAGAATCTCCCGCTGGTTTTCAGATTTGACTCTCGGGCATGCTTAAATTGGGTTTTCAGGTCCACGCTCCGACTTCAGAGGTAATAACTAGTCACCGCAGTTGTTCTTGGTTAAGTTTTCTCTCTTATACAGGGTGCTCCCAAAATACGCATAGGTGTTTCTTCTTATTAGCTCGACATGACAGGTCATTAGTTTTTGTGTTTTATTTGTATAGTTCATGCCAAATCAAAGTACCACCGGTGGTTAGAATCCTGGGAACATGGACCCCTATTGAAGTACTAACAGTCTCAGCCAGCAGTCCTCTTTATGTTTTTACTTCAGCTGAAAATGACAGATTTTGATGCATTTTAGGCAGGTGCGCGATGCTCTGAGAAGCTTTTTATTTTTTTTACAAATCTTCTGGGACCATATGGTTGTTTCCTCGCCGCAGAGCTCTATCTCTCTCTGATCACCACATGCTTGCTGCCCATAATTCTGAGAAAGATGGAAAACATTTCTCGCATTCATTAATAATTCAGCTCTACTGATTAGAGGAATCGATTTAAGTATTAAGCATGGTCCATTCTCACAGCTTTGACAGATTATTTTAGCTCATCTGTCAACAAATAATTGATTGAGTAAATTACGACTACTCTGTCATTGATAAGCAATTTGTTATGTTAACTATATTAAATCTCTTATTGAACCATTAACTAGCTGGACTCAGGCGATCAAAGTGTCTTGAGACAGCAGAAGGTAATAAGGCAATGGGCAAATCTGAAATATTAAAAAAAAGGGAAATCCCCCACTTGCACTGTAGAGATAATTAAAAGTGGCATCATAAATTAACCGGAAGTTTGATGGGGCAAAAACTATTTTTTTCTCTAAAAAGGACAAATGACTTGATTTAACTTTTGTAGTTATTCCCTCTAATTGTCAGGTTGTGAAATGACAGTAATTCAGGACTTAATTGCACACGGCCAGGTTTTATTTGATTGTGTTTTCAATCATATCTGATAACCCTTAATTTACTTGTTTTGCACAAGCGTATTTAAGCCCTAAATGACCCATTCAGTCCTAGCAGGAGAGTGAAAATGCCCACGTTCAGTTGGTAGCCATTTCAGAGTGAGCACACGAGAACTCACAGTGACAGTGCTTTGTTGGATACAATTCAAGAAAAAAGCTTGGCATAAATGGTCTAGTTAAATTAAAACAAGTAAGCAATCATTTAAGATTTCAAAGGAACCTTAATGCATTTGGTCAGGCTGTGTTCCTCCTCATCATTGCTCTCTGTAGTAGAAGCTGCAGAAAACCAAGTGATGTTGATCCAGAGAGAAAAAAAGGGAAAGAGAGCAACATAAAATATTTAGCAACATAAAAGAGCAAAACGTACTTTGTTTTTGTAAAATACATGTTAATCTAATTGGTGTGATGTGTTTTTAGAAGATATACAAGTGAGATTACATTTTTTTTTTTTTTTTTTGGCAGAAGATAGTGACATTAAGGGGAAGTCATGAAATGTTGCACCTTACACAACTTCTTTACGCTACTTTGCTGGTTTCCAGTTAATTGTGCCAAGAATGGTTTGCATCACTGAAATGGTAAATTGTGTTGCACTTTGTGGCTGATTACACTAATAAAGATTGATAAAAATTAAAAAAGACAGTTCTAATCAGTGTAGAAATTGCATTTTCAAAATGTTGCCTTTTTCGCGCAGCTTTGATCAGCTCTTTCTCAAATAATTTTTTTCCCATCAAGTCATAATTAAGATACCACCACAGAGAAAGTGATAAGGGGCTTTGTGCAGAAAATAACTTTGCATTTTGTCCCGTGTTTCCTTTTATCTCCTAATTCCCTGATTTGCTCTAGTTTTTTTTTTTTTTTCTTTTGCAGAGTACGTTTAAGTTCAAGTCGGAGAGTGATATCCACTTAGCAGAGCATCACAAGCAGGTGTTGTACGACGGTAAAGTGGCAGGCTCCATCGCCTTCACCTACAACGCCAAGGCCACCGACGCACAGCTCTGCCTGGAGTCCTCCCCTCGTGAAAACGCCTCTATCTTTGTGCACTCACCGCACGCCCTTATGCTTCAGGTCAAATGCATTACTCTTAATCTGTACACACCACCTGAGGCGATGATGAATTCATTTATGTTTTTTTTTTCTTTCTTTTTTATTCAGTCAACATGAATATTGTTTTTATTTTTTTAAATTCTGACTTTGTCTATTCGCAGATATTGTACCAAACATGGTATTTGTTTCTGTTTTGCTTTTATCCGCACAGGATGTGAAAGCCACAGTTACACACTCCATCCACAGTGCCATCCACTCTGTTGGTGGTATCCAGGTGCTCTTTCCACTTTTTGCTCAGTTGGACTTTCATCAGTCGAAGGACAGCCAGGTGGAAACCACAGTCTGGTAGGTTAATATGTTGTGTTACCATGCAGAGCACAACCTCGTTTGATGCAGTAGATGGTAAACACTTGACACTATGGCAGGTGACAAAGCTCTCTGGTTGGATCTGTTGATGGCAGGTTTCCCTCCAGCGTTCTTTTAGGAATAGTTTGTGCAGCTGTCTGAGTCTGAACAGCTCGTTTCTGGGTCTTTACAAGGGAAAAGAGTTGCAATAATTTATTTGCATCTAAATTATTAAATTGATTAAAGTAGGACTAGGAGTATCTCATGCATGTCGATTTGTCAGAAGAATATTTAAAAATGTCCCTCCAAAGTAGCATTAAGTAGCTGTTGGACTTATTGCAATATACCCCATTTAAGCTTAAAATTCTGACTAGTAAGGGCTTCTTGACTGGTTTGCAACTGGATTGCAAAAACTGGTAACCAGTATACGAATATGATCATCCGTATACTGTTATCTTTGATCAGTGTACAGTTGGAATTTAAGAAGTTCTTGATTTCATGCTGGCAAGATGTTGCATTAAAGTCTTTTGTTTTCACCATAAAACTAACCTTTCCTACATCTAACCAGTAAGTTGTTGTGCTTAGACGTATGAAAAAGGGAAGTCGCATAATGCAAAGCACGCAGCAAATATTGCTCTCAGTACCTATAAACCGAGGCAATTGAGCAAGTAATCTGTTAAAGAAGTTTTATTAGTCTGAATCCTGTAATAGTGTTTATAAAGCTGTAGTCCATTTTTCATTATTATCTCTACTCTCATTCCTCTTATCCTGAGCTTGTCTTCCCAAAGCTTTGCGGTTTGTGTGCTGCTTGGATTCTTAGCTCTGCTTTAATACTGCAATAGTTTAATGACATGAATGGATGCAGGAGTGGCCACATAGGAGCACAAATCCCTGATCCCCAAAGCTCTCTGCCTCCAAAGACTCCACTCCTCTCTGCTCTCCGTCCCTCTTCTCCTCTCGCCAGCGTGCGCTCCTCTTTGGTTCACAGTGTGCACCCCTACCAAACACGGCACTTTGTCGTTGCTTTAAGACTTAGTCCCTCTAAAGCCTGCTGGGCATTGGAGTTCAAAGCTTTTTCAGCAATTAACTTCCTATTTGGCCTGAGGGTTTGCTGTTCCCAACAGCATGCACAGATAGTGATTTTTTTAAAATATCCTTTTAAAAATAATTTTCTCTGATACTTCCCGTTGCCAACCTGAATGCAAAGCAGGAGTGAAAAGACATCAGTCAGCCGTGTTCTACCACACTGGAAGAAGGCTGGTTACTTGTTAACTACCTGGAAGCACAAAGTTGATTGTCACACATTTCTATTTTTGCTTTGCTTTGTTTGTAATAGCAAAGGTGAATTACTGGAGAAAAGGGAACTTCGAACTGACTATGCACCAACATATGAGATTGCACATCAGACTGGATGAGCATGCATTCTGTGTGCACACTATATGGGCGAGTCTGTGCAGGAGTGATTGTGGCCTTGTTTTTGTTGAGCTGGAGTGGAAACCATTGGAGGATGTGCGGGAAAGCCGATTAAGAAGTGTCACCGAGCACCACTGTCTTTCAGCCAAAAGGCTTCAGCAGAAAAGCTGTACAACAAAGAAACATTTTCTTCACTGCAACGCCTTGGTCCTTTGAACCCCCCACTCCCGTATGAACACACACACACACAATCTGTTAGAGTTCACCTCAAAGACCACCCCTTGCTCCCTAGAGGACTCATACAAAACCCCAACTTTCTTTTCTGAATTTGAGAGGGATAAAAAGGCTGGGCTTGATTCCCCAGCTGATTGCTGACCTCCTCTGAAAATGACCTTGTTGTTTTCCCTTGGCTGCACTGTCTTCCCGTGCTGCAAGAGTTAATTTATTATCCTTTTGCTATTTTTATCACTGCAACAATGCAAATGGAACTACCACAACAATCAAATTTTCTGTATGACTATATGATTTAATTCCTGCTAAGAAGTCTTGTGAAAGCCGTTGAGTTTTTACCTTTTCTTTTCTTTTCTTTTTTTTTCTTTTTTTTTTCTTTTTTTGCAGTGCCACTCTCCTAGCCTTTTTGGTTGAGCTGCTGAAGAGTTCTGTGGCCATGCAGGAGCAGATGCTGGGAGGAAAAGGCTTTTTAGTGATTGGGTACCTGCTGGAGAAGGTATGGAGCCAATCTCATCAAAGTTTCACCGACAAACCCATTAAGGGTCTATATCATTAAATTAAAATGTTAATGAAAAGTTAATTTATCTCAGCCATTCAATTGATTAAATGTGGAACTCGTATAATGTGCAGACTTTAACAAATAGAGACATTTCGAGGCTTGAATTACTTTTAATTTTGGCTATTGAGATTTACAACTGATTAAAATTCAAAATGATCTTCCTCATGAAATCCGAATATTAGACCAATTAGATTTTTAGACAAGCCACACAGTAATGCGTCAGACTGCTGATTTGACAGTTGTCTCTTAAACAGCATTTGAGTGTCACAAGGAAAATAAAACAAAAAAAACTGTCTGTTTAAGGTGCCACATCCAAACATAGCACTGGAAAGTTAAGTGGAAGGAAAAAGTGTGGTAGAAAGTGTGCACATACTATAGAAAGAGCCACTATCTTGATTGCAACTATTGTAAAGCAATTGTTGCAATCTTGATCCAATTCTTGATTTCTAACCAAGCATTAGCAAGAGAAATTTTGATGGTCTTCATCTTAAATGTATTGATGCAGCAATTCATCCAAAAGAAGCCATGACCAAGTAACAAGTGCTTCCATTCCACGGATTTCCTCTCTACTGCGAAGTCCACATTTATTAAAAATATTTTGTAATGTCAGAACTTCTGAGGAACTCATTTTCAGCTAGCAGTTACGAAGCAAGTCACAAAGTAAAAAGGAAATAAACTTTAAAGATGTATCTTATATGTCTGTGTAACAGCAAAAGGTTTGGATACTTATGGACACATTTTAAAATTATTACTCTTTTTATTAAAAACATTATAGATTCTTATGTAGATAAAAAAAAAAAAAAAACTTGATTTAAACAGTTAAAAAATAAGCCGAAATGGACAAATATTGGAAAACGTGAAGCGCTTTTAATTATATACAGGTTTCACTTTTTGAGTTGAATTACTGTAACTTTTGCATTACATTCCTTGTTTATTGAGGTCCTCTATTTCTCCTGAATTCATATCAAGTTCCAATTTAAAAAGTCTCACATCAGCTTTAAAAATCTCTTTTTGCACATTTGCTTTTATTAAAGTGTTTGAACGATATGCGATTTCATGTAGGCCAACAGTCTGCGAGTTTCCTGCTGAGCACCCTATTTGCTATCTCTCATTGTCCAGGTACGCTGTGTCTTGTCTGCGTCTTGTTCCATCAAGGTGCACAGTGTCTTGTCTGTACTCTCAAAGCCCTGTCAGTAGTCTAATCTTCCATTGCCTGTGGCAAAGTCCTGTACGTTTCTTTGAACCGAACAGAGGAACATGTCCCCCACTTTCTGCATCAGTCTTTATTTACCCATTTTGTGATTCAGATCTAGCAGCCAGCATCCCCAGAGTGCTGTCTCTTTCAGAGCACTGAGATATGACTCCACTTTGTCACTCAGTGACTCGCCTGCCTGCTGGCTTCAGATGCTGTAAACTAACAGCCAGGCATAGTCGGCACCTGAGAGCTGCCGTTTTTTCTCCCTTCCCTCCTGCTGCCAGGTTTCACACTTTCACATATCACACCATCTGTTCATGATCTGTTTATGCCACAACTTCCCTCCTCCTTTGGCCTTCATTTTCCTTCCTTCCCTCCTTTCACAAAGTCCCCACCTGGAATGACAATAAGCACCAGGCGTGAGTTGTAATGGCACTTGTCACATGCAAAATTGCCTGTAAAAGTGTCCATTATATCCTTATTTCTTGTTTTATTATATAATAATGAGATAAACTAGCTGAGTAGATCAATTTCTCACCAGTGTTATAATGACNCCCAGGAACAACATCAGACATCTCAGTCCAGAAATGTGCAGTTCTAGGCACAGCCAAGATACTGCGCAGAACCCTCAAGCTCCCAGGCCTCTGGTAGAGGACCCGAGCTCAGAGGATGAAAGAGACCACCCATGGAGGGTGAGAGGGGAATTTTTTTTTTTTTGTGACCAAGAAACCTCCATTGGTTACTCCGAAAGCATTTATACATTTTGTGTTCTACCAGGTATGAGTTTGTCTGAGAGTTCACAGTATGATACACTTGAGTCCAAGAAGAAAAATAGTTTGTCATTCTTTTAGGTGAATTTGTCTTTCTTGTAAGAAAGGGAAAAACTTTCTTACAGCCAGGTGATTAGCAGTGTGCAGCAACAGGTGAGGGGGCCAGACACTGCTTTGCTTTGCTCCACACAGCTGGAGAAAACTCTGGTCACTCTGACATTTTCTCTGCCATCTCTTCAAAACAACTTTAATTTGTGAAAATGGTACGATGGAAAATTTAAGGAGTTCTGAAACTGGCTCTTTTACAAACCTTGACGTGCCTTTTCTTCCAGTAAATGGGCTAACTGGTACCAGTGCATTAAAGAGAAAATTCAGCATGTGCAAGTTTAGAAATTATATTGCATATTATGAGCTTAATTTGTTTCCAGGTCAACTATAATAGTCTTATAGGTCAGATTTGTTAAAATGTTTATTTACAACTAAATAGATTTTCAAAATGCAGTGACCATATTAAAAAGCCATCTTGTATGTGTTTTTTTTTATTGTGATTTTGCGGCTCTGTGTTTTCAGTCTTCTCGTGCACACATCAGCAGGGCTGTTTTAGAGCAGTTCCTCTCCTTTGCAAAGTATCTCGACGGTCTGCCACATGGAGCGCCGCTGCTGAAGCAGCTGTGCGATCACATCCTGTTTAATGCAGCCATTTGGATCTACACCCCAGCCAAGGTGAGCCACCGCAAACGGCAAGATGAGCAACCAGAGATTCAAACTCGACTGTTTGTCACCGCTGCCTTTGTAAAACTGTGAAGACAAATTTGTGTTGATCAAATGTTCTTTTTGTGGAAGCAGGATGACAAGTAGACATTTTCTTTGTGACAATCTCGGGGAGCTTTCAAAGGCAGCAGATAATGTGTAAAACTACTGGTGAAATACGTGCAAATGAGAATAAATATTTAAATGAAGGAACAAAAGAACAGTTAAATCTAACCGTAACTTGTTCTCAGTATCTAAATGAAAGCTATTAAACCAAGTCCACAACTAACACAACAAAAGGTGTTACGGCAATTCGCAGCATGAGGAAGAATGCTTCCTCCCCGCACCCCAATTACAAGTTGTGTACATTTCTCTCAAAATGGTGGCGTGTCCTAAATTGTACACTTTAAACTGTTTTGCTCCCGTGCGATACATTTTTAAATTGCATACAACATTGAAATGTTGCCGTTATGCTCCAATTTCACTGGTCTCAAATACATTTTTTAAACGTTTTGGAGTTTTTCCAGTCCTACATTTAAATAATTACCCATAAAATGAAATCAGACGTACTAAAGAAGTACAGTGTCTGTGTGTGGCAAATGTGTGTGTGTGTGTGTTTTTTTTTTCATTGGTAGGCAGCACACAAATATATAAATAGAAGTATGAAAGAAATACCAAACTGCCCAGAGGCATGCCAGTGACACTTCAAAATGGAGTGATCAGAAAGGATGGATGAAAAATGAGAAACGGCTTGGTAATGAAAGGAGTTGGAGCACTTTGAGCGTCTCTGAGGCCAGCTGCTCGGGTGCACTCTCCTAGGTGGCCAAAGTGGTAAAATTCATCTACCTGTCCCTTTCTGCTACCAACTTATAGCATGCTGCAAGCTGTGTGACTTGCATTAAAGCAGGAGACTTCTGGCATTACCTTGTGAATAAATTGTATTTTATGGCTGCATTTCTTTCTGTTTATGTAAAGGTGAATTTCCACTGCAAGAATCCTTTAGAAACTAGAATGATTTTTTGGGGGGGGAGTTTTTTTTTTTCCTCTCCTTATTTCCAGTGTAAGAACCAGGGTCAAATCAGACAAAAGGTGGGTTGAAATCTGCTCTGAAAATGGCCAAGATAAAGAGAAAGAGCTTTTTGGATGGACCCTGGACTGAAGGTGAAGCTTTGTAAATGGATAATTTTTTTCCTGGCTAAAACTCCACTTCATTTTGTTTCTGTTATTTCCCAGTTTATTATTTTTCAGGAAATCATCGTTTTGTATTAACAAAGATAGCTATTTTAATCCCAGCCATTCAGCCTGAACATTGAATGGAGTAGAATATCACCAACCCACAGCTGGAAACACAGTGTATCAGAAGCAAAGTAACAGGCAAATGGGAAGCAGACAGTTACAACTCCAAATTTGTAATAATAAAAAAAAAATAAATAAACGATAGCATTTATTCCACAGTTATGTCAAATGTATAAAGGCTAAACAGCCATGAAATTAATCTACAGATGGCTCTGCCGGCACAAGTCCATAAAATCTCAACTCCTTGTCGTTCTTGGCTGTAATGAGGCTGACTATAGGAAGGATGTGGAAACTTTTGGAGATACCATCCGGGGGAGTTGATGGAGAAGTTTATTGTAACATTTATTTCAAAGAAGCTTTGTTGCAACAAAAGAATAATCACAAGTGTCCTTCCTTTTTGTAAGGGCGCCTTTCTAAAGTTTGTGTTTTAAAATGTCACACAGCATATAAAATAGCTAAAGCTTGCATACTCTACCACTCATAAGGGAATTTAGGGACTACCCTAGATATGGTGTTTCTTTAGAGTATCTTTCCTATAGCTAAAATCATTTGAAATCATACCAGTAATGGTCCTAAACTCCAGTGTTGTCCATTTTTTTCTGGTGCAAGGAAAATCTGGTTTTCAGAGTTGCATAACTGCATTTCATTGCAATAGACAGCAATAAATAACAGAAAAGTGCTCTAAATCATCGGTTGTCAAAGAAAAAGTTGGGTACATAAAAACCAAGACTGCAAAAGCACCCGCCGACATTGATGACAAAAAAATTGACTGACTGTTCTCATCAAAGACGGGAATTGAAACGTACTTTTCCACTTCCATTTAAAAATCCATGTTTTAGATTCACCATGCACTTCAACTTCAGGTTTATCTCTTTGCTCTGCTTCCAGTTTGTTTTTTTTTGCCACCTGTTAATTTCCACTCCTCGTCTAGTCGATTAAGCTGTTATGTGCCTTTAATGATTATTTCACTGTGCTGTTGGTAATATGAATACATATATTTGTTTTTCTCATTCCAGGTTCAGCTTTCATTATACACATATCTTTCTGCTGAGTTCATTGGCACAGCTACCATCTACAACACAATCCGTCGAGTTGGTACAGTCCTTCAGCTCATGCATATGCTGAAATACTACTACTGGGCCTCCAATCCCGCAGACAGCAGTGGCATCGCTCCAAAGGGATTAGGTGAGCATATTTAATTTTAATTCATCTGGATGTTGAGTTACTTTTTTTTTTGTGTGTGTGCAATAACCATAATTTGATTTTATATGGGTTGTTGTAGGCTTCTCATCTACCTCAGGATGAATCCAAACCAAACTTAGAATTTTAGAAAGGAAATCACTGGGAGTGAACCAAAAACCAGTCTTGTGTGCGGTCCCAAGGCTGTTATCAAAGCGACGACAGAAATTGAAGCAGCTCCACCACTTTTTAAATGACTCATCGCCACACAGAAAGGTTTATCTGTCAGCTGTTGGGACTGTGGCCGAGAGATGGCAGTTTAGGCAGACACGCTATATCATCTATTGTGATCCCAGTAAGGTGCTTGCTGTGGGTGTTGAGTCTATGAAACGTGGCCCAGTCTACTGACTGGCACACTAAGTCTGTGAAACAGCACATCACCAAGCGAGCTGTAAAGGAAAAGAAAGTGTCCTTGAACTGTCATTTCCTTTTTGCTATCCATTATTCTTTTCAAAAACTACCCACTTTCTAATATAGGGGCTTTTTTATATTGGTTTCGAGACCCCACTTTATGCTGCACCAAGGCCCAATAAAATTTACGTGCTGAAGGTTGGAGCTTGACAGCATTGATGTAATACTCCTCACACAATCAAAGGTCAGTTAATCCAAAAGAGATTTTTTTTTTTCTATGCCTCTGCTTAAATTGTTCCTACTGGTAATTTTCATTTGTATTAATACTGCAGGTAGTTAAATTAATCCCAGAGTGTAAGAACTGGAAGAATATTGCAGATTCTTTTATGAAGTTCATTCTTCTTCTGATTTGTTAGAACGGGATCGTAATGAATTGCCTTCCGATAGTTGTAATTATCCCTATGCTTGGTTTATCAGGGTTATTTTGACTTATGGATTCCACTGGGCCTTCATCTTTACTTCTCATCTCTCCAGTCAGGTGTTTAACCTACTGTCTTGTTTTCAGTGTGGGAATGCATCAACCAGGCTTTTGTTTTCTGATACAGATTTCAGTTTTCCTGGAGGTCTGACCTGTTGTTTTTCAATTTTGACAGGTTGAGATTTTTTATTTATTTTTTTATTTTTTTATTTTTTATTTTTTCAAAATTGAAGTACTATAACACACCCAAAAAATGCTATGCAGGTTTGTTGATATAGGCAGTAGTTTTAAGTCAAAACAACACAAAGGAATCACAAGACAATTAGCATTTATGTGTCAGTGTATCCTTCTAATCTTCATCCAATTTAAATACAACAAAAATTGTCATGTTGGAAAAAAAAAACATGGTGATTGTTGTGGTTTTTCAGAATTTGTGTCTGAAATGAGAGCTAATCAAGGGACATTATTCAGTTCCACTCTTTAGCTCATTTACTTGTGCATCACTGATGATAGTGCACCACTGTTACTTAAGCTATATGATATGCAAGAATGGTTTGTAAAGTATGCTTTATAGAAAAACTGGATGCGTTATTCAGACGATTGTATTTTATCATCAGTGTGTGTATTAAGAACATGTGCGTAAATCACAGTCAAATCAGACTATTTTACCAAATCAACTCTGGTAAAATAGGAGGAAATATGCTTTTTTTTTTAAAAAAAAAAGAAGAAATTGCTTGTCTTTTCCATTATTATATTGCAGTTGTCTTGCTTTTACCATTATTGCATATTATGAGCAGAAATCAGTCATTTGTGTAAAGCCTAGAGATAGAGCAAGACCTCCGGATTGTCTTGAGCCATGAGTAATGGCCCAGGGTTTATTATATTGGTATAAATGATTGAATACATCAGTGAGGGTATTTTCTCAGCAATGCGCATGCATTAAAATAAAACTAAGAACAAGGTGGGAAGGTGTAAAAGTTTGTGTAAGAAAGTATATCACTATTGAATTAAAAGTTGACAACACTTATTTGTTTGATTTTCCTTTTAATTGCAAAGACATATAAAAATTTGCCCATCCCAAATTGTGTTACCCATTTGTTAATCACAAATATCCATTAAGCTCCCTTTTCTCTTCTCCAAATGAAGACCTTTGAATAGAAGACAAATTACACCTTTGATTTTAAAGAAAGGCGAAAGGAACTACAGCTGGGGATGCATCTTAAAATGGATCACATTCATGGTGTACATTAGTCTCAGGCTCCCCAGTTTCATTTGTCTTTGCTTGCCTGGGCAGCTCACATTTTCTCTCTGTCCTTCTGAACAGAGGAATGGCCAAACAAACACAAAAGAAAAAAAAAAAAAAAAAAAAAAAAAAAAAAAAAAAAAAAGAGAGAACCACATAGATAATGAAGTGTTGAGTTTTGGGACTCAGAGAGAACATTTAAAACAGATCTCACTTGTTCTTTATCTCAACGCAAATCCTCTTTTTAGTTTCTTGTGTTTTTTGCAGGTCTTGACAGAGAGTGCTCTCATATTAAAGCCATGTATCATTCGGTTATAGTACAGAATCTGTCCCAGCTATCAGGCAGATGCTCAGTTTCTCTCAGACTAAGACTTGAATCCACAGCCAACATATTAGCTTTTTCCTCTCTTATCTATTCAGTCTCTGTGCTGGCTTCATTTTTACCAAATGGTGTGTAATGAGGTGGGCAGCAAAGCTTCTTGGCCAGTCAGCACATCCAGTTCAAGCTTGTTTTGTCTCTCATTTAAAGGACAGATCATTAACAGAGATAATGGACTTTAGACATTTTGGGTTCTTAAATCATGGTGGAGCCTCCTTCACTGTGCAGAACTTAAAAAACACCACCATTGGAAAGATTAACTATTTCTCCTCAGAAAATAAAACCTTTCATTGTGTCATGTTCTGTGGTCCATTACAAAGTCCAAATGGGCAAGTTTGTGTGGTGAAAGGAGAACAAAATGGCTCTGTTCACTTCCTTCTCTGCCATTGCCAAAACTAATGATAGACTATAATTCTACAACAGCGTAGAAAAATTACACTGTTATTCACAACTTCTCCTTCTGTTCACTGATTGGCCAGGTTGAAGTTCTACCGGGAGAATCCAAGTCAATAGGAGAATGCCCAGATTGTGCTGTGAAGTGTGATTAGAATCAAGCAGAATTGCACAGGAAGGAAATAGCCAGGCTAGTGATCAAACCTTTGCAGGGGTTGTTAGGCCCTATTTTCCAAATGGCTGACTTTTAGGACACAGAGACACTTGAACGTCAATGTTTGAACCTAGAATTTGCTCATGAAAACTCCATAACGTCTCTTAGTTACACGCAAGATATGTTTTAAAAATGGTGTTTTCAACAACAAAGCACGACAGTCCACTGCTGACAAGAGTTGTATAGTACTTATGCCTTAGGACTCACCTGAATTGTTAGTGACTGTTAATGAGGCAAAAGAAAAAAAAAAAACTAAAGCTTCTATTTGATGCATCTTTCTTTGTCCACCATCACTATGGTTCACTAAGGAACCAGAATGTTCACAAACGTTAAGACTGCAGTGAAAATGGTGGGTGTTTAGTCTCTGAATTATCTGTGCTCTTTGATTTTATTTTCTGTTTTGTTTTGTCACTTCATATTCTAATGTTTAAAAGTTGAATGCCAGAATGTAAAATTCCTCTCATAAATGGCCTGGATGTGAGCAGATTTAAAATGTCACTGGAGTTTTTTCTGTATATTATCACAATATGACTAAAAAGCTCATACCCACAACTGTCAAGAAAACGCATGTACCATTATTACACTCCAGCCGAATACCTGCTAACCCTGCTTCAAATGTAAAAACAAGGGTTTCTGTTATCAAGGACACAGGGAGTTAATCTGTAATAAATCCTTTTTATGTGGAAAGGTTTGTACAACTATAACAGACGCATGTTATTGTCTTGACTTTATTATCATTCATAAGCTGCAATAAAATTCCAGCAATAATCACATGGACATAAATTGTTTTTCAATAAACTCATTCTTCCTGTGCCTTTGGGACGCAGGAATTAAAGCAGTCTGTGAATGAGAAACAAGGGCCATGCAGGGTTGGTGAGCATAATTGGTTGTGAATAACTTAGATGTGGTGGCTGTGGTAATAATGTTCTTATCATCCCTTTTATGTTCGGCTCTATCCCTTTGGTGGAGTTTCCTCTCTACTGCTATTAATCAGTGTCAGGATGCAGAGGCACTTACCTTCCTCCACCTTCCTCAGGGAGCCTCATCATTGATTACATTGACTGGCTGAAGTAGCAGGATGGTCAGGTGTCTGCTGCCATTATATCGGTTCCCATTTCAAATAAACATGTGTTCAGCCAAGGCAGAGGTTGGAGTTTATCAGTGCAGGGAAGGAGAGTGGGGAGCATTGGGCAAAGTGACCAATTTTCTCTGAACTTCCTCTTGTTATTGTATTTAACCCAGCTGGTGCTATATAATAGCACCGTAGTGGCAGAGGATTTTCTCTGTCCCAGTGCTTTGCTTTTTGCACGGGATAAACAACAAATGGGTTAACACGACTGAAACTTTGACAAACCTTTAGTGTAACAGCAGGAGTTCTGCTAGCGCAACAAGGTCAGCGCATTCTATATATTGTGATTTCTGCTGTGTCCTAATGAATACTCTTGGGTATTATTGATCTGGCTGTAGCTGCAGCTTATTAACTCTGTGTACATAAAAACAGGCTGGGCCAAAAACCAGGGAATTTTGAATAAAATCTGATTAAAAAAAAAAAAAAAAAGATTCCTGTGCCAAACAGATCTCTGACATGGCGATAAATAAATGTATCCTGAGATTCCTCCTAATTTTTACAAGATGTATACTCCTGGTAGCAAAATTTATCAGCTATTGTTAATTTTGGTGGATATATTATAAAGAGATGAGAAATAAATTACGATATGAGGTCATCGTCAGAATGCCAAAGTGATTTGAAGTTGTCAGATGAATCCAGTGCTGTTATAATGTGTTGTTGTTCGGTTTGATGGCCATGTGTGCATAAGGTGACCTTAGACTGGCAGCCTGGACCCCATGCTGCGGCCAAGGTTACTTGGGAGACTGTCTGAGTTTAGACGCAGCAGGAAATGATGGATACATTTGGAAGGAATATTCCAGATGACCTTTCCTTTCCAGCTTGTTGTATTCATTGCAAATCTACAAATTCCTCTATCAAAAAAGAAAAATGAAAAAAAACAAAAAAAACTACTATGTTGCTGTTGAAATCGGTTAAAACTTCAGCTTATACACCCAAGGTTTTAGAGCATTCATAGTGTGTCAATTCTCTCACATGCTCAAAGACAACTCCGAAAGAAGACTTAAAAATTGACAGCAGAAGAAAGATGATATCTGCTTTTCTTTCTTATCCTTGCTTCATTCTTTTTATTTTTTTATTTTCTGAAACCACAGATGGGCCGAGGCCAACCCAGAAAGAGGTAATCTCTCTGCGGGCGTTCATGCTTCTCTTCCTCAAACAACTCATTCTGAAGGTATATCCCACCTGTCTTCATACATCAGATTCCCTACACGACTGCACTGAGAAAATCTAGAGATTTTGCCTTTATCCTTTGAGATGGTCTACTGTTGTGCTCCTTATGAAGTTAGCTGTGCTGAGAAGCGGGTCTTTTTATGTATATCTTAAAGTTGAAAAGTAAAAATACAATATATGTCTGGATTCCAGTACGACGTGAGGTTCTTGCTCTTTGTACTGTTTTCGCATATATTGACTTCAGCAGGATTTTTTTTTTGTCCCAAAAGATTTATGTAATTTAAAAATAAGGCTAAACCAGTAGCTTCATTTGTTTTTAAAGCTATATTTGAATCAACCCCATACAGCCACAGTTTTCAATAAACTACATCT
Organism: Poecilia formosa; assembly: GCF_000485575.1. Lineage (NCBI taxonomy): Eukaryota > Metazoa > Chordata > Actinopteri > Cyprinodontiformes > Poeciliidae > Poecilia > Poecilia formosa. The sequence continues at coordinate 962,560 of NW_006800167.1, read as the reverse complement.
TAAGGTGTTTCCACCCATATCTCTTTAAGTGGTATTCTACTGTTGGCATGCTGACTTTTATGTCATTGCAGTTAATTATGTGCAGACAGAACTTACAAGAAAAGTTGCTTTTTCTAAAATTTAATGAGTAGTGTAAAAAACAAAAAAAAAAAAAACAACTGCCTCCATTACACAGCTGCCTGTGCACAACGGAGTCCAGCTAGCAGGATAAGATAGGTCACATGACAGACAGACAGCCCTCGAAGCTACATTATCTCTCTCATTGTGAATGTCATAGTAAAGTCACTCTCAACCAAATTGTATGCACAAGCTATACAGTGCAGTCTGATGAGCCAATCCAAAGGCAACGGTCCAGAATTGTTAAAAACTGGACCCTTTAAAAGTGTCTGCTGGCGTTTGGGCCGACATAATTACTAGCATCCAAACAGATTGCTCCAGCATAAACAATCTGTTTGGATATTTGTTCCACTACAATACATTTCAAAAACATTTCATTCTCCGTTTCACTGGAGAATAAAAAAACAGCTGGAAAACCCAGTCAGATCTTAGTGAGAATTCATGACATGGAAATTTTCTTTATAAAAAAAGCCCCCAAAAAACGCCTGAACAAAGAAAATAATCAGCACCTGATTATTAGTGTACATGTCTTTTATGCTTTCTGAATGATTCAATGCGTTATTATTTTGTTTTCTTTTAGGATCGAGGTGTGAAGGAGGATGAATTGCAGAGCATCCTCAACTATTTGCTAACAATGCAGGAGGTACACGTCTCTTTCTATCCTCCAAGGGAATTCACTCAGCGATTTTATGCTACTCTCCTGCCCTTCGCTGCATTGTCACAAATCCTCCTCAGAATTTTTCTTCTATCAGCAGTTTGTTTTAACTAGCAACTCAATTTTTGTCTGCGATGCACAAGTCCAACTATTCTCCATTAGCTGATGTGGGGTAAGGAGTCTGCAACTACTTGTTGTAATACTGCAATTCCCTTATTTTTCTGGACCTCTACAGATTAGGGGCTTTTTTAATCCCAAGGACCTCTAATGATAAGGGGATTAAGAAAGCATTTGGCTGCCCAGAACATGAAAACTGCAACCTACCTCTGGAGCTAAAGCCATGAGGTAGAGATCTTTCCCGAGTAACAGATGGTGAAGTGCAAGCAAGATATTTTTGGAGTTTGGTTCATTATCTGACTGGTGACAATTAGGATTCTATCTTCCAACTGAACTGGAAGCATCTGAGGAAGCTTAAGAAATTTACTTAGCTGCTTATGTTGCTTTCTGCAGCTCTGCATTTATACTGGGATATTTTGTGGGCAAATTCACAATTGCAGGAGAGATGGACGATGCATTTACATAGAAAAAAAAAAAAACTCTTAAACTGCATTTCCACTCTTTGACTCCTGTTTCTGTCTCTTCTGTGTTTCTATAATGGTGTGCCTACAGGATGAAAACCTGCATGATGTGTTGCAGTTGGTGGTAGCTCTCATGTCTGAGCATCCAGCTTCCATGATCCCTGCTTTTGACCAGAGAAATGGAATACGGTAAGAAGCATGCAGAACATACGATTACGGCACAAGTGGTGATTTCCTGACAAAAATCAACATACCTCACTGCACAACATTAGTGTCTGTTTGATAAATGAATAAAAACAAATAATCAGCAGGATATTAAAGTACATAAAACAATAGGATAGCAATATTAAATGATCATATTTGCCTCATGTCAGCTGTGAAGTTGCAGTTACATACGTTAAAATGACTTTGGTTTCTTCAAAAGAAAAGATTACTGATTTTATCCAGACCTCCACATATGCAAATTTGTTCCAAAAGAAAGAGGCTGTCAGCCAGCCGGTGAAGTGCCTCTTCATCAATGGGACTACAGTTAATTCTCTCAAGACCATGCTTCTTGGCTAATTTGCATCATGTGTCTATTCCAGGGTAGTCTACAAGCTCTTGGCCTCTAAGAGTGAAAATATTCGTGTGCAATCCCTCAAAGTACTTGGATATTTTCTGAAGCACTTGGGACACAAGTAAGTAACCAGTTCCATTTGCTATGATTCAGATCAGCAATGGGATATTTTGTTTCTCTTACGATAAATAATTGAAGTGAATTGAAACTGGTGTACGGTAGTGTTTATAACCTTGCTTTCATCAAAATGTAAGCAGGGGTAGATTAGAAAGTTGTGTATCATAAAGTTTCACCTTAAAATTTTACTTGGCGGGAAGAAATCCAGTGACAATCTGACTTGATGCCAGTTTTGCGAATTGGGGTGCTCCACTTTTCTGAATAGCTTCAGATTCTACAAAATAGTGGCTAACGAGGAGGAGGAGCAGCAATGATCTTTCATTCAGGCTTATTGATTCCTCCCAGGCCAGTTATTTATTACCTCAAGATTGAATATCTAATCTTGAGCTTTACTTATCTATTTTTTTTTTTGCCACAATAAGGTTTTCTTGCTTTAGTTTTGTATTGCAACATTTAGATCAGATCTCAAAACTTGATTTTTATTTAATTGCTTATTCCACAACTGAGATCAAATTTTGTAGATAAAATAGATTTTCATCTGATAATAACCTCAGCAACATTTAAAGAATATCTACATGTTTACGGTTTCCTTTTTGCAGAACATGGCAGCAGTGGGTAGCTACCTAATTTCTACAAATTGTTTTATTGATAGTTTCACAAGCTCAGTGATTGTACCACTGAACAATATAAAGAAGATGGAAAAAAAAATTGTCCTACCTAATTTTGAAAAAATAAAAAATAAAAAAATAAAAAAAGTCTGATTCTTGCACTGAACGACTGCAACATTCAGCCGACATGTTTGCAAAAAGGAGCAAGTCAAAGAGTCAAACTAAAATCTGTGAGGTTTGCTTTGGTAACCTTATTTCAACCGGCATTATAAACTAAACTTGGAATTTACTGTACTATGACTTGGATGCACATAATTAATTTTGAAAGTGCATAAGTGGATTCTTCTAGAATGATTTGAGTATTTATTTGTGGACATGAGTTGAACCTGTTTGTCTCCTGAAGTGAAGTCTTTGCACCATGCCTTTACTCATTAATTAGCATGATCGGAAGAGGCCTAAGATGCAGTTAAGAAGAAGAAGAAAAAAACAAACAAACTAAAATGTTAGAACATCATGTCAAGACAGATAATAAGAAACTTTTTTGGATGGACAGCTTACAGTTTTAAATGCAGGTTGCAGGGTGAGCAGAGAGGATAAATGGTGATGCTGCGCTCACAGCAGTGGAGTGCCAGGGAGTGGTGATGCCGAATGGGAAATAAGGTTAGGCATAAGGCCAAGTTATGCTACTGCAGGCAGAAATAAAACCTTGTAAATCTCAGCTCTTTCCCACAGTATTTTATTTCCAGGTTGCTTTTGCAGACAAATGTGTAAATCATATTGTTTGGGTAGCAGTGATCAGTGTTTGTTCTTGGTTTCAAAACGTACCGTTTGTATCTGTATACCACTTAGTTTTGGAAGCCATGTAAAGAGCAAATGTTACGCAGTTTTAAATTTTGGTCAAATTTGTCTTTTGTTCTCTCTCCTCTGCAAATACAGACATTGGAATTAATATAAACCATTTTTTGTTTTACATTAAATTTTGGAACAAAGTCTTCAGTGGTTTGTAACTAAATTACCTTCATTCAGTTCAGTGGAAATATATTCTGTCAAAAATCTAGACATTGTTTCTACAGTCTCATGAAAGCAAAGCTTCTCTGTTTCTCTTCATTCTTTTAACATTCGTGCTTTACAGTTCAGTAGGCAATACATCATCAGTCTGCTCTCATTTCAAATTTCCATATTTATGCAGCTGAAAGAAAAGGTGCTCTTTTTCTAAGTGCCCAATTTCCAAGCTTTACAACGTGAAAGGGAAAAAAAAAAGTCGAACAAAGAAGCTCTGGCTGACAGCATTTCTTATTCAGTTTGTCACTGTTGAACCTATTCACCTGTAGTATGCCTCGGTATCTTGAGCCACTCCTGGTGACAGGCTAACTTCTTTATCCTATACACACCTCCGACAAAATTCACCCAATTTATGACAGCAGGCGGTTTTCCTGACACTTGTCTCTAGAGCCTGGCTCCCTGTGGATGAGCATAGGGAGGCAAGCTGATGGCACTCACTGATTTGAGTGGCTTAGGAAGTTCCAAACACACCACTTCACCGTTCTGCGTGTGTGTATGTGTGTATTAACAGAAGGAAGGTGGAAATCATGCACACACACAGCCTTTTTACTCTTCTGGGCGAGAGGCTTATGCTGCACACCAACACTGTGTCTGTTACAACTTACAACACCCTTTATGAGGTAACTGCATTGTTTGTTTTTCCCATAAATGCTCAATTATTATGAACTGTGTGAGTGTGATGGAAATCTTTTCACTGCTCCTCATCCCAGATTTTGACAGAGCAGGTGTGCACACAGGTAGTTCACAAACCTCATCCTGAGCCTGACTCCACTGTCAAGATTCAGAATCCAAGTAAGCCTGCTTGATGTCAAGTTGCTCTGCCTTCCACAGTAATTGATTGCTGGAATTAACAAAGTGTGTACTTTTTATTTTATTTTTTGTAAATGTATTTCTTTTCAGTGATTCTCAAGGTCGTAGCAAATTTACTGAAGAGCTCCGCCCCCGGCACAGAACTGATGGAGGTTCGGCGGCTCTTCCTTTCAGATATGATCAAACTCTTCAGCAGCAGTCGAGACAACAGACGGCAAGTAGACTTAGACCACATTTTTTCTCACTTGCTTTATTAATTATCTGACAGATCAATGAATGAATCCAGGAGAAAAGGCAGAGAATCCACGAAACCTATATATAATTACCCTGTAAGAGAAGAAAGTATCCGTAGTCATGACATGTGCAAGGCATATTTTCCGTTTTTGGTACTAGTTATTTAATTGGTTGTCAAACTTTTATGTAATTTATCTCATAAATATATTCAACGTTTCTAACTACTGAGGTGTCAACAAAAGCTTTATATGTAGCGATATGTAATATGCCATTAAAAAGGGAATAGATTCAAAGGAATAGACTGAAACAAAATCCAAATGAACAAATTTCATTATGAAGCCTATTTTGTTCATTTAAAATGCCAAATGATGTTCAGTTACTGAAGGAAATGAAGAATCACACTTCAACCTCACAAAACCTTGTACTAGGATGTTGAAGGCATGGAGTTTATAGAGCTAAGTTAAACTATTTAACTGAAATAGACTATTATCAGGTTAAGGCAAGAAGATTCTAACATGCAGAAGCTGACAAGTTTGTTGGCATGTCAAATGGCAGAAGACTCTTTAATAAAGTATTACCTAATATTTACTACTTGTCAATGTTTTATCCAGTTTACATGAAGCCAATTTGTTTTCACTGTTGGAATTTTGCAGGTGTCTGTTGCAGTGCTCTGTATGGCAAGACTGGATGTTTTCTCTCGGCTACATTAACCCCAAAAACTCAGAAGAACAGAAAATGACTGAGATGATGTACAACATATTCCGTATTCTGCTTTATCATGCCATCAAGTATGAATGGGGAGGATGGCGTGTGTGGGTGGACACTCTCTCTATAGCCCACTCTAAGGTGAGTGCAGCACAAAAGAGAGAAACACTGACCTCTGATGCTGAGGCAGACCTTTTAAGTAATCTGCCAACCATTTAAATAATATTCAGAGGATTACAGTATATCCTATATGTATTTCGTTAAATTTTCTCCACAGGTGACGTATGAGGCGCACAAAGAATATTTAGCAAAGATGTATGAAGAGTACCAACGTCAGGAGGAGGAGAACATAAAGAAAGGGAAGAAGGGTTTGGTCAGCACCATCTGTGGTCTCTCTGCTCAGACCTCAAACATCAAAGATGTGATTGAGATCGGAGAAATTGATGATCATTCCCAGACCCCCGACAGCGAGGCAGACTACGAGAGTGCTGATTCGCGCAACCTGCTGACTGAAGGGAAGGGGCCTGAGGGAGACTTCGGGGGATCTGAGAATACAATAGATGGGGTCAGAGTTGCAGTTCATGACCTTCTTGTGGACATCAAAGCTGAAAAGGTGGAAGCTACAGAGGTGAAGATGGATGACACAGAGCTGTCTTCTGAGACAGTGGGAGTATCTGAGAACGGGCCTCTGGTTGAGGTGGAGTCTCTGTTGGATAATGTTTACTGTGCCGCTGTGCGGAAGCTCGACAATAATGTCAGCAGTATGTTGATGCCAAAGGGCAGCATGAATGACCAGAATGCTGCCCCTCTCATTACACTGGATGATGAGAAGGACGACATCCCTCAAAATAACAATTTCCTGTTTGGCAAGGTGACGGGCAGCATTGAGGACAATCTCCTACCGGATCTCAGCCTAGCTGAGCCTCTGGTCCTGCCGAGTTCAGAGCTTCCCGATCACACTGGATCCAGGGATGAAATTGGCCTTCTGGCTCACATGACAGGCAGCTCCTTACCCAGCATCTTGGTAAAGGAGGAGTTTGAACTCAAAAAAGTGCTGAAAAACATGAACTCAGAAACTGAAGGCTTTTCCAAAATCCCACAGACCTCCGACAGTGCAACAGAATTTGAAGGGGAATTGCTGGCTGATAAGACGAATGGTGGAGTAGAGACAAGGAGCAACGCCTCTGAGACTGCAAGGTCAGATGATGGCAAAGACAAGGAGATGAAAAAGATTCAGACAACAGCCACAACACAGGTTAGTCTTGTCCTGTATTTAAGTCACACAAAAACATTTAATATACAGATTTGTTCAAAAATGATAGAAGCTGAACATTACCAACCATTGCAAATAATGTACTAATAGGGGCAGAATCCCACATCCCCTTCTCCCACAAAAAACAGACCCAACAGTAATGATGCTGATTCATTCTAATTCAATACTTAATTGAAAGGGGATATTTAAAATGATAGCTGTGTGGAGTTTGAGGTCATTCATGCTATGAACAAAAACAAATGTTTCCCAAATCCATAGTGATGGTCTATATAGTTTTGAAAATACGAGTAAAATGGGTCATTCAAGATGTTAAAGAACATTGCAATTTGATTAAAATTGATTGGTTAATTGATTTTGTTATACTACGCTAACAAAGCCTGCAGTTGGAAGGATTACTTTAAGGACTTTCCAGAAGTTATGCAGCTTACCTCTTAGAACTTTGATCTTGTTCCTGCCACCTCAAGTAAAACTACAAATTTATCTGCTCTTCTGCATTATGTATAGGTAGTACTGTCATCTCCTACCGTGTAAAGAAACACTGAAAAACAGTCTTATAATTCACAAATGCACAGGACGAGATCCACACTTGTATTTTTGATGGAAACACAAATATCTTGATTTACAAGCTGCTTCTGGTCTATGAGTTGCGCTGCATTTGTGTGTGATGAATTTTGAGACTCCCCTGATGTCTCAATCCACAAATGTTGGTTTTTAATAAATGTTTTATCTGATTGGATGATCAGCAACCAATCAGACAGCTTCCTTGTTTCAGCCAATCACATGAACGGACCCCAGTTGGGGTACCTTATGTTTCAGCCAATCACATTAACCCATTCCAACAGCGCTGTAGCCATGTCGAAGCACAGCCAGTTTAGACATCAGCCTGGCTTATGGCAGCGACAGAGGAGTGGTAAGTGGAATATACATATTTAGCCATTAATCTCCATGTTATGATTATTAATGTTAAGCAATTTAATTGTGCAACTATGAACCCTAGCTAGCGATCTTAGTGAGAAAGCTGTGCTACCGAGCTATGCTGGCGCTTCTTCATGCTAATAGCGCCAGGCTAACGTCTTTCTATATAGTTGAATGTATTCAATATAATAATAGCCTTATAAATTGTTATAAAGTCCTGGTCCTTAAATAATAAATTATAGCAATGTAATACTTCACCAAAGTCACGCTTTTCAGAAACAAGAAGTGATTTTTTTTTCTTTTTATTTACACAAGGCTGAGCAATCTGCCAAAATATGCTACACACCGCGCTCTCTCCCTCCTTCCCTTTTAAATGTAATATAAAAAGTTTTGATTGGTAGTTCAGGGGTGTGTACATCCCTGAATATAATAATAATAATAAAAAAAATCAACCGATAGCAAGTGATTAAAATTAAATATTTATTTGTCTCCCTCAGGAATCACCGAGGCATAAAATCGGATCGTGAGAACGACTCCTGCATTCTGTAAAATAATGTGATCCACCAAGACTTTGTCCTCCATAGACAGACCATGTCCATTTTAAAGGATTCCCAGACCTTTCGGGCTTTTACTGTATGCGCTCATGAGTGTGGAAGCTCAGGGAAACATTTACCTCAGCTTTACATTTAAGGGAAAAAAACAAACAAACAAACAAACAAACAAAAAACATCTGAGTGTCTTCTCTGAGCTGGACTCGCGGCCAGCTGAACAACCGCTGCGGCAGGCGGGATTTCCCAGCTGGAGCGACGTGAGATGCGGAAATCCCTTCGTTTTACAGCCTAGCCGACTTCTGATTGGAGAAATGTTATTTACATTTACCAGTAAAATCTTTAGCTGAGGAGGCGAATGTAATCTCAGTGTAGGGTAAAAATAGATTATGACGGGAATTTATTGATGCAGCATATTGAATGACAGCCATCAGTGTTCCTCTGATCCAGACGTCTACTCTTTGTCCCGCCCCCACAGCCAATGAACCAATCAAATGCTAGCTTCAAA